>NC_057796.1:228294712-228594712 GCF_018294505.1 Triticum aestivum | reverse complement strand
TTCTATAGGTTTAACCATTCCAACTAACATGTACTACAAGATGCTTATTGGATGGACTAGCCAAAAGATCAAGGATAGCTATAGTTCATAACCTATTTAACTTCAAGCAAGGTACTTTCTTGAAAAAGCTTCTCAGTCTACCATATGCAAAAATTACAAATGTTCAGTCAGCCTTCAGAAGAAGACCCACACTTCAATCTTTGGCATGAGAAGAAAATTTAGTTTTCTTATAAGAAAATTTCTTGATAGATCTACTAGATATTATGTCTGCTTGTCCATTGTGTTGCTTGTGAGCGAATGTTCTTATTTGTAGTGTTGAAGAAAAACTTTTGTGAGACCTATGCACTTTTAATAAATATGATATTTTGCTTCATTTGTAGTTCCTTTACTGGAACGACATTGAAGGTTTTCTCACATTGCAGTTTGCCCCTTTGACCATTATTCATTCACGATCCTGGACCTTGTGCACTTTCTGAACACCTATTATGATTAGCAGTGGGCTCCATAAAAAATATTGGTTACACTTCCAGGGTATTGCCCTCTCAGAATTTGTGTTCTTTTTTCATGTTTGCTAATGGTGTAGGAACATATATGTTTTGTCGCTAAATAAATTGCTCCTGTTGGCTTGTTAGTGCTTAGCACTTGTTCTGCTATAGTGGAGAACATGAGATCTCTACCCCTTCTTATGCTTTAGTGAATGCTTACCTGCTTGGAGATGATGTCTTTCTCTTGGAGTTGAATGTTGCTTTATAGTTTGTACTTTGTACTGATCACTTTATGTGCCCTATGCTCATTGGCCTTTTCCTGATCATTCCTAAATTATCATAAGCATGTTTTCTTTTCGTTCATTCTACGTGCCTTTGTTTGACGCTTCACTATCTTCTGTCATATGATGCTCAAGGTTCATCTAGCATCTAGGATGGTTTGGTCATAAATTAAAAAAAATCCATAATCTGAATTTCTTCCTTATACTTGTATCTTATAGAAAGTCACTCCTAACTCGGTTAATTATGTATATAGTTGCATTGACACTAAACTATGACATCCCTTGTCTTGACTACCATGGACTGTTTGTATTGAATCAGAAACATCGTTGGCAATTCAATGCTTGCATTTCCCATCGCATTTAACTTACCAACGCTATTATTTTCATGAGCTGACTCCACAACAATTCAGTTCTTTTATAGACCACTTATTGTACAAAACAAGAGATTACCAGCCTATGCAGAAGCGGACCGGAAGTCACAAGAAGTGCATGGGCTAAAGGACCCTCCCCTTGCATACAGTGTTTCCAGATAGGTTCCCCTCTTGCTTCCATGAAGCTACCATCCCAGGTCAGGCGCCGCCATGGATGAGAAATCCTCTGCAACGGCAGCCTCGTTTCTCAAGGTACCAACACATGATGACCTGCTAGTGAAGGGCCTTCCTCCAGGTAGTTTTCAGCTCTTTCTCATTTCATGGTCCTGTTAGGTACTCAGTTTCATGACCCATAGCGTATCGATATGGACATTTTACCTCTCCTTGAATCAGAGCTATCTCCCATCTGTGTCACCATTAGCAAATACTCCCTCCGTCCCAAAATAAGTGTCTTGACCTTAATACAACTTTGTACTAAAGTTAGTACAAAGTTGAGACACTTATTTTGGGACGGAGGGAGTAGTTCATACTTGAGCGAGCCATAGAAATAACTGGTGGCACAACCCATCAGTTCACCTTCACCAACATAGGCAGCGACGACCTGGACGTCTCTGTCTCCATTGACCTGCCCCCGCACAGCCAAAGCATATCAGCCACAAAAAAGAAATTTCACGGACAATGCATTGAATCTACGTGTGTTGCGGCCCTCATATACCTGCAGAAGACATGTATAGTCATGTGATGCAAACTTTGCCGAGCTCAAAACATGCAAAAGAATACTTCAGGCCAAGAACTTCTGGTCCTCGGCACTCTACGATCGAGCTGAGACTCTGCGTGACCAGCTCTCTTCACTGACTGCAATCAACCAGGGTCCCCAATCTAAGGCTAAAGAACGGGTTGCTGTATTCACTCCTAAGCATCAGAACACCACACAAATGAACCAGATAGTGTCCTCTAAGGTAAAACCAAACTTCCATTTAATAGCAAATGTACATAGTATATCTCATCAACACACATTTCAATTGATTCTAATTGCTTTTATAGATTGCCTGCCCACAGGATAACACCAAGGGAGGAACCACACCAACTCCTGTGCTATCCTTTTCATTTCTAGCATTATGCTTGCATACAACACTTTTACCATGTATATGTGCTAACCATGCTATCACACATTGCCAGTATCCACCATGTGCCTACTAAAGACAGAAAGAAGAGGAGAACCGCACAGAGTGGTATTCCCTGGCAAATAAAAAATAAACACACGGCCTTGCAGGTAGGCATGATTTGCTTGACCAACCATCTTATTTAGTTTTACATACCGCTGTTCATACGGTCGGTTATTTTTCCAGCTTCCCACCATCATTACAACGGAATGGAGGAAAGCATTGCCTCGAACTTTCATGGATTTAGGATCAGACACATTTGTACCGCCACATAACTTGTTCTTGCCCGGTGTATGTATTGTGATCATATCAGCTCCGCCACTTTTATAACACCACATGACCTGTTCTTGCCCCGTGTATGTATTGTGATCATATCAACTCCCTATGAACGTGAAATAAATTAATTACTGTGTATGTCTACATGGAACCCCTCTGCTATGCTACTTTACATCGAACCTTCATGAACTGAGGTTCCCACACTTTTGTAGCTCCACCAGACTTGTTGTCACACAATCAATGTATTGTGATCATATCATCTCTCTATGTATACCAGATAGAGTAATTCCTATATGTAACTACATGCATTTTACATTAAAACTTTATTAGCTCTAAACAATTAATGTTATGATGTATGTTTACAAGACGCTAAGGTCATATCCATTAACATCTCAATTTCCTGTCCCTTGCCCCGCCGTTCGGCCGGCAATGCGCGGCAAGCCGCGCCTCCTATCTCAATTCTTGATTCGTGCCGGAACATGAGGCTTCTCAGGGCATTTGCAATTCTGGCCGTCCGATCCGATCAGCCACGCTCACGTGTCCTAATCTGTGCCATCCGTTCGCGCGTGACGTTTTTTCTGGTTTGGTAAATTTTTTTCTCACTTGTGGGTATTAGCCATATGTCACTGATTTGTGGGGTCTGGTCACTTGTGGGCCATGCCCGTCAGCGGCCATGGTTAGAAGAGCGCTCGGTGGGCTTCTTATGCTGTAGAAAATGCATGCCACCGCCTGTAATTTTGGCTGCCCACCGGGGGCAATGATGGAATTTCGGATGGACCGACGCCACTTGGATCGCCTCGATTCGTTGCTCTGTCCCCAATAGGAAGAGACGCTAGGGTTTGGGCTTGTCTCGTCTCACTTCTCTCTCTCCTGCACCTTTCTCGCGCCGCCGCTCCCGCTCCTATGCCATCACTCTCCCCGGCCCTAGCCACTCCTGCTGCTATATGCCTCCGTCCTCCCCATGAGATCACCATCGACCCTCCCTTTTGCTCGAGCCGTGGCGAAGCAGCTGCAACGGTGCTCTATGCGGCCGTCCAATCCATGAACGCCTACGTTGTCCGCGGGCTCCTAGCCTGCGCCGAGGAGTCCGGCTCCACCGCCACGCTCGCGGCCGCGCAGACGGAGACGGGGGAGTCCGAGCTCTAGCGGCGGAGGCTGACGCGCTCGAGGTCGTGCGCCTCCTCCCCCCGCTCAATGACGTCGATGCCGCCACGCTCCGCTCCTGACTCGACCTCAGCGCCTTCCACGTCGCTGCCAAGCAAGGGTACACTGGTGAGCTGCTCTTCTCGGTCAATCCTTATCCTCGCATCAGCCCCTGCCTTTTGCTCTTCTCCTTTCTTTCGCTCTTTGCTGATCCTGCTCCTCCTTGTTCTTCATCTCGCTACTATGGTGCTTGCTGGGCGAGCATTGGGGCTGCCTGCGCATGGAGTCGTGGGTTGGGTGTTGTGATGGCCTCGCTGCGGCGTGATGCCTGTTGATGTGCCTTTCCTCATTTGCTTGCAGGTCCCATCAAAATCTAGCCGCTCCTCTGGATCTGCTGCTCTGGTCATCGATCTGTAGGTATGTGCCTATTCTGCCCTGTTCTTGGCCACTAGGCTACTGCTCGTCTCTGATTTGTGCCTTGTTTTCCTTGCAGATCCGTTCATTGGCACCGGCGCCTCCTTCGACCTTACCCCCCTGCGCCTCCGTTCATGGATCTGCGGGTCAACCCTTGTCCTCCTCCTTTTCACTTTTCACTTCTCTTTTGTTCTAGCACTACATGTATCATATCGTGTCGTGCGTGTCAATGTGTAGGCTGGCCAGTGAGGCCTTTTGTTGTTTGGCAGCGACGTGGTAAAGGCCAAAAGTACTTTTTACTTGTTTGTGTGTAGTGTAGATCTATGTCTTTTGTTCTTTTTCTGCATCTTGGTAGGTCCTGCAATTGATGTTCCTCTGTGGATTGAATGTTGGTGATTTTGTTCCTTTTTGCATGAAGGATGGCTAGGTCTATGTAAAGGGGGTGTGGTTTCTTCTTCGTTTAGTGCTCTAGGTAGGTTCCAAGGAAGGGGAATTTTGGAGTTGTCTTCTTGTGTTGGTACCTTGTTGTCCGGGAAGCATTGGATCTAGCTAGTTTTTTTATAATGTATGGCTTTGTTGTTGAGGAGGGGGTTAGTCCTGCCAGGTTTCTTGAGGTCATATGATAATTAAGAGTACCCCACGAGATGCTTTGCTATTTTAGTGTGCCCCTTTTGATTGGTATTCTTAGATGAATAAATGGATCTGGTGAGAGATGAAAGCCAAAATAGATATAGTTGATTTGATTTTTCAAGTTCATGTTGATATTGTTCTGTAGTAGTTAATGATATGGCACACTGCTGCATGCTTTTGTGTTCTTGATAGTTAGTGTGGACCATTTAATTGGTGCTCTTGACCGGGTAGATCGATGTGCTTTTGGTATGGCTTTGTTGTGAAGGAGAGGTTTAGGCTTGCCAGGTTTCTTGCGGTCATCTCAGTTCTTGATTCGTGTAAGGGTTAACCTTGCTTAGTTCAGAATAACCAACATTCTTCTTGAAAGTAGCCCTACTCAAGGTGATATAAGGTTCTCCCTTCCATTGCCTGGTTAGCTGCCAGTGCTCACTAATTTTTGCATCTCTGCCACGGCTAAAATTCGTCCAGCTATTTTGATATGTAGCTTCTTATGCTATCAATGTTATTTTAGCATTAGCAAATTGCATTCCTAGAATTGTTTTCTCTATAAATGAAATACACAGGCACATTCTGTATTTTATCATCTGCAATTCTGATTTATGCCCGCTTCATGTCTTGGTGGAGTTCCACTTTATTATCTAAGGAAATTATGTATTGCTTTGATTTATCTGAAAACACAATAAGGCCTACTCCTTTTCTTGTGTTAGAACCATAATTCTTTTGGAACATACTTGAGTATACAAATGTATAGCAGATTGGAAAAGTAAGTTCTGTTTTGACATCTAGACTTTTTATGCTCAGATTTAATGGCATGCTCCTGCTTCATGCCCCTGGCCCTTCCAGATCCAACCCATGGTGCCCTAGAGTTGGTACACTAGAGTTTGGCCTTCCATGCCATGCCTCCACCCAGGCTCCTATGAGGACCGATCTATGTCCTTTAACGAGGTGGCAGCATCTACTCAATATTCATAGATCTTATAGTTAATATAAATTTGACATGATTCCTTTTGCCTTTGTAGTTTTCGTATATTTTCCATTTCATTTTCTGCACTTTGTGAATCGTTGGCATCCTTTGTTTTATGCATTTGTTCAAACTGGTACTCCTTGAAAGGTTATCATACTCTTTGCGGGTGTGTAGCTATTTTGTCATGACTTTGTCTTTCCCTCTCGTGGGCCATGTTGATCCTATTTCGGTTTTGCCTTCCTGCATATCTACTATGAGCATCTGTCCTTGTCTCGCAACATCTTTCATTTGCGGAGCGGTTTCGTCATTTGTTTATTGCTTGGTTCATATTTGCTACTTCAGTAATTTTACCCTGGTTTCTAGCTAGTGATTTAGTTTCTAGCTAAATTAGGTTGGTAGGAAAATGGTACTAATGTACATTTACACCGCAATCAAAGTGATTGGCGTTGGGCTCCTTGTGCTGGAGGTGATCTCGGTTGGTATTTTCAATTCTGACATAATTTAGATATTTAAATAGTGATTAGAAATTTTTTTAAGTGTCCTGCCTTCGACGCTTATAGACGATAAGGCGCCCTGGCAGCGCCTTACAAACATGCCCGCCTTAGGCGCTTAGGCATCACCTGGGCACTAGAGCGGGTGGTGCTCGCCTTAGGTCGCCTTACCGCCTTATAAACAATGATGATTAGTACTACAAAATTAATTTCATACTCATTTGCCTTTTGTATATATTTTTTGCTTCGTTGCCTTACTCTGTTTCTGTTGTACTGCAAGCAGAAAACTTCATCCATTGTGTAATACAGTACCATGTGCTCGAAAAGTGGATTCAGTATCCTCAAATTAAGGAGTCAGCTAAGATTTGAGTCAGCTATAGGCACAACTGTCATTCCAGATTAATAAAAAGCAAATCTACAAATGACAGTCACTATTTTGCAGCCAGTATGATGTAGTACCAAGATTCAATTCGAACTTATCCACTATATGAGCCCAGTTAAAAGAATAATTATCCGGTTAGGAAGTTTAGGGAAAATACACAATGAGAATTTTTAGCCTTCCCTCATTTAAAATAGTATAACACTTTAGTTTGGATGTTCTTTTCCTCTACTGCAGTACACATGATGTAAATTATACAGCAATTGTAGGGTGTTCATAACCACTGAAAACTTATGTTTTTTCCTTTTATTCAGAGATTGAATTAATATTTGGCATGAGGCGGTGGATGTGATGTTGATCCCTAGAGGCATAATATCCTTCTAATTTGGGAAAGGATGAACTTGAAGATTCCTATTTATTTCTCTGCTGGCATGTGTTTTTTGGGTCAAACTTTAACTTGATTTTATCAACTGTGTGATTTATTTGAGATTATATTCTATAGGTTTAACCATTCCAACTAACATGTACTACAAGATGCTTATTGGATGGACTAGCCAAAAGATCAAGGATAGCCATAGTTCAGAACCTATTTAACTTCAAGCAAGGTACTTTCTTGAAAAAGCTTCTCAGTCTAAAATATGCAAAAATTATAAATGTTCAGTCAGCCTTCAGAAGAAGACCCACACTTCAATCTTTGGCATGAGAAGAAAATTTAGTTTTCTTATAAGAAAATTTCTAGATAGATCTACTAGATATTATGTCTGCTTGTCCATTGTGTTGCTTGTGAGCGAATGTTCTTATTTGTAGTGTTGAGGAAAAACTTTTGTGAGACCTATGCACTTTTAATAAATATGATATTTTGCTTCATTTGTAGTTCCTTTACCGGAACGACATTGAAGGTTTTCTCACATTGCAGTTTGCCCCTTTGACCGTTATTCATTAACGATCCTGGACCTTGTGCAGTTTTTTGAACACCTGGTATGATTAGCAGTGGGCTCCATAAAAAATATTGGTTACACTTCCAGGGTATTGCCCTCTTAGAATTTGTGTTCTTTTTTCATGTTTGCTAATGGTGTAGGAACATATATGTTTTGTCGCTAAATAAATTGCTCTTGTTGGCTTGTTAGTGCTTAGCACTTGTTCTGCTATAGTGGAGAACATGAGATCTCTACCCCTTCTTATGCTTTAGTGAATGCTTACCTGCTTGGAGATGATGTCTTTCTCTTGGAGTTGAATGTTGCTTTATAGTTTGTACTTTGTACTCATCGCTTTATGTGCCCTATGCTCATTGGCCTTTTCCTGATCATTCCTTAAATTATCATAAGCATGTTTTCTTTTCGTTCATTCTATGTGCCTTTGTTTGACGCTTCACTATCTTCTGTCATATGACGCTCCTGGTTCATCTAGCATCTAGGATGGTTTGGTCATAAATTAAAAATTTGTTTCCATAATCTGAATTTCTTCCTTATACTTGTATCTTATAGAAAGTCACTCCTAACTCGGTTAATTATGTATATAGTTGCATTGATACTAAACTATGACATCCCTTGTCTTGACTACCATGGACTGTTTGTATTGAATCAGAAACATCATTGGCAATTCACCGCTTGCATTTCCCATCGCATTTAACTTACCAACGCTATTATTTTCATGAGCTGACTCCACAACAATTCAGTTCTTTTAAAGACCACTTATTGTACAAAACAAGAGATTACCAGCCTATGCAGAAGCGGACCGGAAGTCACAAGAAGTGCATGGGCTAAAGGACCCTCCCCTTGCATACAGTGTTTCCAGATAGGTTCCCCTCTTGCTTCCATGAAGCTACCATCCCAGGTCAGGCGCCGCCATGGATGAGAAATCCTCTGGAACGGCAGCCTCGTTTCTCAAGGTACCAACACATGATGACCTGCTGGTGAAGGGCCTTCCTCCAGGTAGTTTTCAGCTCTTTCTCATTTCATGGTCCTGTTAGGTACTCAGTTTCATGACCCATAGCGTATCGATATGGACATTTTACCTCTCCTTAAATCAGAGCTATCTCCAATCTGTGTCACCATTAGAAAATACTCCCTCCGTCCCAAAATAAGTGTCTTGACCTTAATACAACTTTGTACTAAAGTTAGTACAAAGTTGAGACACTTATTTTGGGACGGAGGGAGTAGTTCATACTTGAGCGAGCCATAGAAATAACTGGTGGCACAACCCATCAGTTCACCTTCACCAACATAGGCAGCGACGACCTACACGTCTCTGTCTCCATTGACCTGCCGCCGCACAGCCAAAGCATATCAGCCACAAAAAAGAAATTTCACGGACAATGCGTTGAATCTACGTGTGTTGCGGCCCTCATATACCTGCAGAAGACATGTATAGTCATGTGATGCAAACTTTGCCGAGCTCAAAACATGCAAAAGAATACTTCAGGCCGAGAAGTTCTGGTCCTCGGCACTCTACGATCGAGCTGAGACTCTGCGTGACCAGCTCTCTTCACTAACTGCAATCAAACAGGGTCCCCAATCTAAGGCTAAAGAACGGGTTGCTGTATTCACTCCTAAGCATCTGAACACCACACAAATGAACCAGATAGTGTCCTCTAAGGTAAAACCAAACTTCAATTTAATAGCAAATGTACATAGTATATCTCATCAACACACATTTCAATTGATTCTAATTTCTTTTGTAGATTGCCTGCCCACAGGATAACACCAAGGGAGGAACCACACCAACTCCTGTGCTATCCTTTTCATTTTTAGCATTATGCTTGCATACAACACTTTTACCATGTATATGTGCTAACCATGCTATCACACATTGCCAGTATCCACCATGTGCCTACTAAAGACAGAAAGAAGAGGAGAACCGCACAGAGTGGTATTCCCTGGCAAATAAAAAATAAACACACGGCCTTGCAGGTAGGCATGATTTGCTTGACCAACCATCTTATTTAGTTTTACATACCGCTGTTCATACGGTCGGTTATTTTTCCAGCTTCCCACCATCATTACAACGGAATGGAGGAAAGCATTGCCTCGAATTTTCATGGATTTAGGATCAGACACATTTGTACCGCCACATAACTTGTTCTTGCCCGGTGTATGTATTGTGATCATATCAGCTCCGCCACTTTTATAACACCACATGACCTGTTCTTGCCCCGTGTATGTATTGTGATCATATCAACTCCCTATGAACGTGAAATTAATTAATTACTGTGTATGTCTACATGGAACCCCTCTGCTATGCTACTTTACATCGAACCTTCATGAACTGAGGTTCCCACACTTTTGTAGCTCCAACAGACTTGTTGTCACACAATCGATGTATTGTGATCATATCATCTCTCTATGTATACCAGATAGAGTAATTCCTATATGTAACTACATGCATTTTACATTAAAACTTTATTAGCTCTAAACAATTAATGTTATGATGTATGTTTACAAGACGCTAAGGTCATATCCATTAACATCTCAATTTCCTGTCCCTTGCCCCGCTGTTCGGCGGGCATGCGCGGCAAGCCACGCCTCCTATCTAGTTCCTTATAGACTCGTATTTCTTCTTCGAATCTTTGGTTTAGTTAGGCCAACTAGATCCATTTTTATTGCCATGGGAAGAGGTGCTTTGTGATAGGTTCGGTCGTGCGGGGTTCTTTCCCAGTGACAGAAGGGGCGGCAAGACACGTATTGATCGTTGCTATTAAGGATAACAAGATGGGGTCTATTCCTCATGAATAGATCTTGTCTACATCATGTCATCATTCTTATTGCATTACTCCGTTTATCCATGAACTGAATACACTAGATGCATGCTGGATAGCAGTCAATGTGTGGAGTAATAGTAGTAGATGCAGGCAGGAGTCGGTCTACTAATCTTGGACGTGATGCCTATATAATGATCATTTCCTGGATATCATCATAATTATTTGAAGTTCTACCAATTCCCAACAGTAATTTGTTTACCCGCTGTATGCTATTTTTCTCGAGAGAAGCCACTAGTGAAATCTACGGCCCCCGGGTCTATTCTTTATCATATTTGCTTTGAGGCCTATTTTTATTTGCTTTTGTTTTCAGATCTATTATTCTAAAAACCCAAAAATACCTTGCTGCATTTTTTGTTTATTTATTTTATATTGTTTTATCGCGAGATCTATTTACCCAAAATCATACAAACCAATCTATCTTTTACCCGAGATGGATTGACAACCCCTCTTACGCATCAGGTTGCAAGTATTTGTTCTTTGTGTGCAGGTACCGTTTACATAGTGTTGCTTGGTTCTCCTACTGGTTCGATAACCCTAGTTTCATAACACGGGGGAAATACCTACCGAAGTTGTACTGCATCATCCCTTCCTCTTCGGGGAAATACCGACGCAGATACGAGCCATCACTAAACATCAACCAAATATATCCATGGTAGAAAACATAATCTCCAAATGATAGCTTCAGTGTGAAGGTTTAACATTTAACAACAAGCAAATATAGTCATTCAAACTAGTATTGTGCCGGTCTTAGTACACTGGTTATTTTTAAATAAAATGGAAAGGCGTGTTAACTACAACATGCTTAACATCAACCAAATGTAGTCATTCATAGTGGTATTGTTGAAATTGGTATTGATGAAACTGTACTACATAGTTCATACTTGCACATATAGAACATCACATTGTGAATAACTAGAATAAACAAGACATACTACAAACAACCAGAGATAGCATTTGAAACTGAACATATGCTAACTACAAACAACCGAACAACCAAAAAACGTTAAAAGAGGCATATGCTAGCTATAATAGGCTTAACAACAAGCAAATATATTCATTCCTATTGGTATGTCTAAAACTGGTATTGATGAAAATGTACTGCACAGTAAATAGTTGCACATATAGAACATCACATTGTGAACAACTGAAATAAACAAGGCATACTGCAAACAACCAAATATAACAATTAAAACTGGACATATTCTCACTACACTACAAAAGGGACTCGACAAAATAAATCATGGGTTCCTGCTACCTCTTGAGCACTGCGTTGGTTTTCCCTTGAAGAGGAAAGGGTGATGCAGCAAATTAGCATAAGTATTTCCCTCAGTTTTTGAGAACCAAGGTATCAATCCAGTAGGAGGCCACGCTCAAGTCCCACGCACCTACACAAACAAATAAGAACCTCGCAACCAACATGATAAAGGGGTTGTCAATCCATTCACGGTCACTTACGAGAGTGAGATCTGATAGATATGATAAGATAATATTTTTGGTATTTTTATGATAAAGAGAAATAAAGATGCAAAGTAAAATAAAAGGCAATAGAAATAGCTAAGTGTTGGAAGATTAATGTGATGGAGAATAGACCCGGGGGCATAGGTTTCACCAGTGGCTTCTCTCAAGAGCATAAGTATTACGGTGGGTGAACAAATTACTGTCGAGCAATTGATAGAACTGAGCATAGTTATGAGAATATCTAGGTATGATCATGTATATAGGCATCACGTCCGTGACAAGTAGATCGACTCCTGCCTGCATCTACTACTATTACTCCACACATCGACTGCTATCCAGCATGCATCTAGAGTATTAAGTCCATAAGAACAGAGTAACGCTTTAAGCAAGATGACATGATGTAGAGGGATAAACTCATGCAATATGATATAAACCCCATCTTGTTATCCTAGATGGCAACAATACAATACGTGCCTTGCTGCCCCTGCTGTCACTGGGAAAGGACACCGCAAGATTGAACCCAAAGCTAAGCACTTCTCCCATTGCAAGAAAGATCAATCTAGTAGGCCAAACCAAACTGATAATTCGAAGAGACTTGCAAAGATAACCAATCATACATAAAAGAATTCAGAGGAGATTCAAATATTGTTCATAGATAATCTTGATCATTAACGCACAATTCATCGGTCCCAACAAACACACCGCAAAAGAAGATTACATCGAATAGATCTCCAAGAGAATCGAGGAGAACTTTGTATTGAGATCCAAAGAGAGAGAAGAAGCCATCTAGCTAATAGCTATGGACCCGAAGGTCTGTGGTAAACTACTCACACATCATCGGAGAGGCTATGGTGTTGATGTAGAAGCCCTCCGTGATCAATGCCCCCTCCGGCAGGACACCGGAAAAGGCCCCAAGATGTGATCTCACGGGTACAGAAGGTTGCGGCGGTGGAATTAGGTTTTCGTGGATGCCCCTGATGGTTTGGGGGTACGTAGGTATATATAGGAGGAAGAAGTACGTCGGTGGAGCAACATGGGCCCCATGAGGGTGGAGGGCGCGCCTGCGGGAGGTGGGCGCGCCCCCTACCTCGTGCTCTCCTCGTTGATTACTTTACGTAGACTCCAAGTCCTCTGGATCACGTTTGTTCCAAAAATTACGTTCCCGAAGGTTTCATTCAATTTGGACTCCGTTTGATATTCTTTTTCTGCGAAACTCTGAAATAGGCAAAAAAACAGCAATTTGGGTTGGGCCTCCGGTTAATAGGTTAGTCCCAAAAATAATATAAAAGTGTATAAATAAGCCCATTAAACATCCAAAACAGAATATATAATAGCATGGAACAATCAAAAATTATAGATACGTTGGAGACGTATCAAGCATCCCCAAGCTTAATTCCTACTCGTCCTCGAGTAGGTAAATGATAAAAACAGAATTTTTGATGTGGAATGCTTCTTGGCATACTACTTAATGTAACTCTTTTATTGTGGCATGAATATTTAGGTCCGAAAGATTCAAGATAAAAGTTTAATGTTGACATAAAAACAATAATACTTGAAACATGCTAACCAAGCAATTATTTCTTATCAAACTAACATAGCCAAAGAAATCTTATCCCTACAAAATCATATAGTTAGGCTATGTTTCAATATTGTCACATAAACGTTCTCATCATGCATAACCCCAATGACAGGCCGAGCAATTGGTTCATACTTTTAACGCGCTTCAGCCTTTTCAACTCTTACGCAATACATGAGCGCAAGCCATGGATATAGCACTATGGGTGGAGTAAAGTATAATGATGGGGGTTATGAGAGAAGACAAAAAAGGTAGAAAGTCTTACATTGACGCAAATAATCAATAGGCTATGGAGATGCCCATCAATTGATGTCAATGAGAGGAGTAGGGATTGCCATGCAACGGATGCACTAGAGCTATAAATATATGAAAGCTCAACAAAAGAAATTAAGTGGGTGTGCATCCAACTTGCTTGCTCACGAAGACCTATGGCATTTTGAGGAAGCCCATCATTGGAATATACAAGCCAAGTTCTATAATGAAAAATTCCCACTAGTATATGAAAGTGACAACATAGGAGACTCTCTATCATGAAAATCATGGTTCTACTTTGAAGCACAAGTGTGGAAAAGGATAGTAACATTGTCCCTTCCCTCTTTCTCTCTCATTTTTTTTATTGGGCCTTCTCTTCTTTTGGCCTCTTTTTTTTAGTCCGGAATCTCATCCCGACTTGTGGGGGAATCATAGTCTCCATCATCATTTCCTCACATGGGACAATGCTCTAATAATGATGATCATCACACTTTTATTACTTACAACTCAACAATTACAACTCAATACTTAGAACAAGATATGACTCTATGTTAATGCCTCCGGCGGTGTACCGAGATATGCGATGAATCAAGAGTGACATGTATGAAAAAATTATGAATAGTGGCTTTGCCACAAAATACGATGTCAACTACATGATCATGCAAAGCAATATGACAATGATGAAACATGTCATGATAAACGGAACGGTGGAAAGTTGCATGGCAATATATCTCGGAATGGCTATGGAATTGCCATAATAGGTAGGTATGGTGGCTGTTTTGAGAAAGATATAAGGAGGCTTATGTGTGATAGAGCGTGTCATATCACGGGGTTTGGATGCACCGGCGAAGTTTGCACCAACTCTCAATGTGAGAAAGGGCAATGCGCGGTATCGTAGAGGCTAGAAAATTGTGGAAGGGTGAGGGTACGTATAATCCATGGACTCACATTAGTCATATACTTATTGCAAAAGTTTATTAGCCCTCGAAGCAAAGTACTACTACGCATGCCCCTAGAGGGATAGATTGGTAGGAAAAGACCATCGCTCGTCCCCGACCGCCACTCATAAGGAAAGCAATAAAAGAACACCTATGTGTCAAAATTGTTACACAACTTTTACCATACGTGCATGCTACGGGACTTGCCAACTTTAACACAAGTATTTCTCAATTTCACAATTACTCAACTAGCACACTCTAATATTACCACCTTTATATCTCAAAACACTTATCAAGTATCTAACTTCTCATGATATTTAATGAACTCAATAGGGAAGATTAATTTCACGATTAAACCAAATTACCATGCTTTTTAAGACTCTCAAAATAATATAAGTGAAGCATGAGAGTTTAATAATTTCTATAAAATATAACCACCGTCGTGCTCTAAAAGATATAAGTGAAGCACTAGAGCAAAACTATATAGCTCAAAGATATAAGTGAAGCACATAGAGTATTCTAACAAATTCCGAATCATGTGTGTCTCTCTCAAAAGGTGTGTACAGCAAGGATGATTGTGGCAAACTAACAAATAAAGACTCAAATCATACAAGACGCTGCAAGCAAAACACATATCATGTGGTGAATAAAAATATAGCTCCAAGTAAATTTACCGATGGATGAGGACGAAAGAGGGGATGCCTTCCGGGGCATCCCCAAGCTTTGGCTTTTTGGTGCCCTTGGATTACCTTGGGGTGCCATGGGCATCCCCAAGCTTAGGCTCTTGCCACTCCTTGTTCCATACTCCATCAAATCTTTACCCAAAACTTGAAAACTTCACAACACAAAACTTAACAGAAAATCTCGCGAGCTCCGTTAGCGAAAGAAAACAAAACACCACTTCAAGGTACTGTATTGAACTCATTCTTTATTTATATTGGTGTTAAACCTACTGTATTCCAACTTCTCTATGGTTTATAAACTATTTTACTAGCCATAGATTCATCAAAATAAGCAAACAACACACGAAAAACAGAATCTGTCAAAAACAGAACAGTCTGTAGTAATCTGTAACTAACGCAAACTTATGGAACTCTAAAAATTCTGACAAAATAGGAAGACCTAAATAATTTGTTTATTGATCTGCTGAAATTGGAATCAATATTATATCACGTCCTGGTAATTGTTAACAATTGTTTTCATGAACAGAAAGTTTCTGGAATTTTCAGCAAGATCAAATAACTATCATCCAAGAAGATCCTATAGGTTTAACTTGGCACAAACACTAATTAGAACATAAAAAAAATCTAAACAGAGGCTATATAAAAGATCTATTCCTAAACATAAGAAAAGAAAAAAACTAAAAATAAAATTGGGTTGCCTCCCAACAAGCGCTATCGTTTAAAGCCCCTAGCTAGGCATAAAAACACGGATAGATCTAGGTATTGCCATCTTTGGTAGGCAATCCATAAGTGGCTCTCATAATAGATTCATATGGCAAATTAATTTTCTTTCTAGGGAAGTGTCCCATGCCTTTCCTTAACGGAAATTGGAATCTAATATTCCTTCCTTCATATCAATGATTGCACCAATCGTTCTAAGGAAAGGTCTACCAAGAATAATAGTACATGAAGGATTGCAATCTATATCAAGAACAATAAAATCTACGGGCACACAATTCCTATTTGCAACAATAAGAACATCATTAATTCTTCCCATAGGTTTCTTGATAGTGGAATCCGCAAGGTGTAAGTTTAAAGAGCAATCATCAAATTCGCGGAAACCTAGCAAATCACATAAAGTTTTTGGAATCGTGGAAACACTAGCACCCAAATCACACAAAGCATAGAATTCATGATCTTTAATTTTAATTTTAATAGTAGGTTCCCACTCATCATAAAGTTTTCTAGGTATAGAAACTTCCAACTCAAGCTTTTCTTCATAAGATTGCATCAAAGCATTAACGATATGTTTAGTAAAAGCTTTATTTTGACTATAAGCATGAGGAGAATTTAGCACGGATCGCAACAAGGAAATACAATCTATCAAAGAGCAATTATCATAATTAAATTCCTTGAAATCCAAAATAGTGGGTTCATTGATATCTAAGTTTTGACCTCTTCAATCCCACTTTTACAAATTTTAGCATCAAGATCTAAAAACTCCGAATTTTTGGAACGCCTTCTAGGTAAAGTTGGCTATCCTCCAGTCCCATCATTATCAAGATTCATATTGCAAAACAAAGATTTAATAGGGGACACATCAATAACTTTTAGATCTTCATCTTTATTCTCACAAAAAAATTCCGGTTTAGCTACCATCTTATTAACTAAGGTGGCCTGCTTATCCGAAATTTCAGCAATTAATTTCTCGAGATGAGCAATCAGAGATTTTAAACCATAAAATTCCTTAGACATATCGTCGAGATCTTTATTCATGTAACCCATAAAGCTTTTCTGTTCTTTAAGCTCGTTTCTAAAGAAATTGTTATGCTCAAATTGTAAATTCATGAAACTTCTGACGTTGTTTTCAATCTCCTCTAACCTTTTAAGGTGAAGATCACCAAATCTAAGTAGAGCCATAGTGGCAAGCAAGCAATCCAACACACGAGCAAACAAGAAGCAAGCGAGAAAGAGGCGAACGGAAAAGAGAGGGCGAATAAAACGACAAGGGTGAAGTGGGGGAGAGGAAAACGAGAGGCAAATGGCAAATAATGTAATGCGAGGGATAAGGGTTCGTGATGGGTACTTGGTATGTTGACTTTTGCGTAGACTCCCCGGCAACGGCGCCAGAAATCCTTCTTGCTACCTCTTGAGCACTGCGTTGGTTTTCCCTTGAAGAGGAAAGGGTGATGCAGCAAAGTAGCGTAAGTATTTCCCTCAGTTTTTTAGAACCAAGGTATCAATCCAGTAGGAGGCCACGCTCAAGTCCCACGCACATACACAAACAAATAAGAACCTCGCAACCAACGCGATAAAGGGGTTGACAATCCCTTCACGGTCACTTACGAGAGTGGGATCTGATAGATATGATAAGATAATATTTTTGGTATTTTTATGATAAAGAGAAATAAAGATGCAAAGTAAAATAAAAGGCAATAGAAATAGCTAAGTGTTGGAAGATTAATATGACGGAGAATAGACCCGGGGGCCATAGGTTTCACTAGTGGCTTCTCTCAAGAGCATAAGTATTATGGTGGGTGAACAAATTACTGTCGAGCAATTGATAGAATTGAGCATAGTTATGAGAATATCTAGGTATGATCATGTATATAGGCATCACGTCCGTGACAAGTAGACCGACTCCTGCCTGCATCTACTACTATTACTCCACACATCGACCACTATCCAGCATGCATCTAGAGTATTAAGTTCATAAGAACAGAGTAACACTTTAAGCAAGATGACATGATGTAGAGGGATAAACTCATGCAATATGATATAAAACCCATCTTGTTATCCTCGATGGCAACAATACAATACGTGCTTTGCTGCCCCTGCTGTCACTGGGAAAGGACACCGCAAGATTGAACCCAAAGCTAATCACTTCTCCCATTGCAAGAAAGATCAATCTAGTAGGCCAAACCAAACTGATAATTCGAAGAGACTTGCGAAGATAACCAATCATACATAAAAGAATTCAGAAGAGATTCAAATATTGTTCATCGATACTCTTGATCATAAACCCACAATTCATCGGTCCCGACAAACACACCGCAAAAGAAGATTACATCGAATAGATCTCCAAGAGAATCGACGAGAACTTTGTATTGAGATCCAAAGAGAGAGAAGAAGCCATCTAGCTAATAACTATGGACCCGAAGGTCTGAGGTAAACTACTCACACATCATCGGAGAGGCTATGGTGTTGATGTAGAAGCCCTCCGTGATCAATGCCCCCTCCGGCAGGACGCCGGAAAAGGCCCCAAGATGGGATCTCATGGGTACAGAAGGTTGCGGCGGTAGAATTAGGTTTTCGTGGATGCCTCTGATGGTTTGGGGGTACGTAGGTATATATAGGAGGAAGAAGTACGTCGGTGGAGCAACGTGGGCCCCACGAGGGTGGAGGGAGCGCCTAGGGGAGGTGGTCGCACCCCCTACCTCGTGCTCTCCTCGTTGATTACTTTACGTAGACTCCATGTCCTCTGGATCATGTTTGTTCGAAAAATCACGTTCCAGAAGGTTTCATTCCATTTGGACTCCGTTTGATATATTTTTTCTGTGAAACTCTGAAATAGGCAAAAAAAACAGCAATTTGGGCTGGGCCTCCGGTTAATAGGTTAGTCCCAAAAATAATATAAAAGGGTATAAATAAGCCCATTAAACATCCAAAACAGAATATATAATATAATGGAACAATCAAAAATTATAGATACGTTGGAGACGTATCAGTTCCCCATTGTGAAGAGGCACGACAAAACAAATCATGGGTTTCCTCACTTGTCACAGATGGGCTTGTTCCCATGGGAAGAGCACGGACCCTGGGTGCGCTCCATGTTGTCGCAGATGGGCTCCTTCCCCTTGGAAGAGCACGGCTGTAGGGTGCCCTCCCTGATGTCGAATATGGTCGGGCTTTCGGGAGGTTGGGGAAGTTCAGATCTAGGAACATGTCATCAGGCCCTATACAGGGGTGTTGTTATTAGAATAACTATTCTAATCCTAGGACTAGAATCGTGTTACCCTGTGTGTGTATGTAAATTGTTTGGGGCACCTAAACACCATGCAACTAATGCCCCATGCGATTGATTCCTTCCCAAATATTGGTGCATGATATACCTGCCATAAAATGCACGTCAGTATAATACCATACAATTTATTTCCATATATGATATGACGTCATAGTTTCCTTTTAAATCTTTATTTATAATACATGCACTATAATACCTTGCGTACACTTCCTTACGTTTGCCTTGTATTCTTAGCCGGTATACAATTAATATGCAGAAACATATGATGCACCTATCATTTTTTTGCTATTAAAAGTAAAAAATACTTTCATGCATGTAGTAAGAATTTGTCCTATGTACCATATACCTAACACAAAGAATTTATATACATATAATAATACATCTATGACAGAAAACTAGAAATGATATACCCATGCACGATAAGCGAAATGATATACCTAAGAAATATATGTCCCAAACATAACATACTTAAAGGTGATAACTAATGTATGATAATAACTAATATACTTTTAAGCGTGTACTCAAGCCCTTGTAAAAAATGTATATACAAAAAAATGCATACCCCGACATGAAATTTATGTGTACATATCATGTACATACCCCGACGTAAAATTTATATGTACATACTCTGATTTGAAATTTATGTGTACATACCCATAATTGTACATACCCTAACTGTTGGGGATATAACTATTGGGTATGACCCGCCCAGGAGGGGCCGGGTCATACCACTGGTGACTTAAAGATGAAGATGGCGGGATAAGAAGCAAGCCTATTGAAGGCCCAATATCCAGAGGCGACTTGAGGCCCAAGAGGATGAACCGCAATATGTTTAACTTGTATTGTAAGGCAAGCTTAGTTAAAAAAAGTTAGTCATCGAGCCGGACACGTTGTGTATGAGCCAGCCGGGACTCTGTAAGCCACCGGGCATCAACCTGTGCATATAAAGGGGTGAACCGCGGCAGGCTAGGACAAGAAACAAGAGATCGAGAACTAGGTCAAGCGTATTCGCTCCCTAGTAATCGAAACCCAAGCAATACAACCCCAAACTGGAGTAAGCCTTTACCTCATTGTGAGGGGCCGAACCAGTATAAACTCTATGTGTCCTTTGTCCCGATTAACCCCTTCAAGCTAACCTAGCTGCGATGGCTCCACACCTAAGTCCTTTCGCTAGGGCATCTGCCGTGTTAAGTCCACGATAGCTGGCGCCCACCGTGGGGCCAGCGCATGGGGGCTCGAGTTCTTGAAGGGCAACTTCGCAGGGATCAAGGGATACGCCATGGGCTGGATGACTAAGAGTCGTCGCGGTAAGCTCTACATCGACAACGCTGGATGGGGCCCCGAGGCCGGCTCAATTGAGTTCGGGTACCGGGTCCCCTTCGGCAGAATCCACGTCTTCATCAGCAAGATCGGCGAATCGGGGCCTGAGCCGGACACCTGCACCGACATCGTCGAGACGGCTCAGCATGCACAACCCGCCAAGGTTCAAACTGCCGTGAAGCACGCGTTTGTTGGTGTTATCCATGGGGCGGATTTTGAGGAAGGATTTGTATCCGGTGGAGAGACGGCCATCTACTCTGACGGTGAGTCGTCAACCGGTGAGACCAATTCTATGTATCAACTGCAAGACGGCCGGCTTGGGGGTTGTTCCGATGGCGACAGTATTCCGGACCCCTATGAGCCGCCGACGCCGGGTTGCGATCTTCATGGCCAGCACGCAACCGGTGCTCGGTTCGACGACCGCTGCAGCTATGACCTCTAGTTCAACAGCTGCAGCGACGGCTGGTGCTAGCGGCTCTGCGCGCCCGCCGACTTAGGTGTTATCTGAGCTCTTGGAGGCTTTGGCAACCTTATTGGATGCGGAGGTGATGCCAGAGAATCAAGCATAGCATAAAGTGGATGTGGCAAAATTACAAGATGAGGTAGCTCAAGCCAAGGAGGAATTCAATGCTGAGAATGCTACGATGGCAACAGAACGAGCTGCTTTGGACGCTCAGGCACAACAGATTCACGCAGAGTCTTTTCGGCTTACCTTGGATCAAAACGCTTCAAACGCCATTGTGAGGAGGAGGCACCAGACCCCTCTACCCAAAGAGTTTGAGGCTAGGAACCTTTTCAATACACCTGGGGCAGGGACCAGTGACCCGCCCGTGGTAAACCGGGTTGTTGAGGCACCCGCTACTGGAGTGCCGGTTCAGCCCCGCGCTGCGGACCCGCCTCGTTCGAATTTGACTCCGCCTCAGCATGTTCCAACACCGCCGTGTCATTATTCTAACCCTCTGGACAATATGATCGTCGCGGCTACACGATTGGTGGCTCTCCCTGTTGAAGGAGAGTCACTGGCCGTGATGGAGATACGGAGAGCCGGAGAGCTTCTTTAGACAACTGTGGCACAACATGCGGCTTATTCATACAGTCGTGAACGGATCCATTCAACCCCGCGTCCAAGCCGGAGTTATAGCAGGCATATTGATTCGCCAGCTGTTTCAAGCAGTGAGCGGCAACGTAACCAACCCCGTAGGCATGACCCGCCGCGTGCGGATAATAATGCCCAGGCTTTGGTGGATCAGGGCAGGGCACGTCCAGAGGCAAAGCTGGTGCCTCAGTTGGCGGCTCAACAGCAATCTCCGGTTTACCCATCGGTGTCTGTAGAGGCAGGAGTGACCTCTAGAACCCTTGGTGTGCCATGTTTGGTGCCGACTCTACGTAACGAGCGCCTGCCCCAGGATTTTAAAGGCCCCCGTGATAACCCACAAGTATAGGGGATCAATTGTAGCCTCTTTCGATAAGTAAGAGTGTCGAACCCAACAAGGAGCTAAAGGTAGAACAAATATTCCGTCAAGTTCTATCGACCACCGATAGAACTCTACGCATGCTTAACGTTCGCTTTACCTTGAACAAGTATGAAACTAGAAATACTTTGTAGGTGTTGTTGGATAGAATTGCAAGATAATAAAGAGCACGTAAATAAAAAGTAGGGAATGTTTAGATGAAGACACAACTAAGTTAGTTTTAGTAGAGAGCTTTTTGTCACACAAGAAAGTTATTTGTCCCTAGGCAATCGATAACTAGACCGGTAATCACTATTGCAATTTTATATGAGGGAGAGGCATAAGCTAACATACTTTCTCTCCTTGGATCATATGCACTTTGATTGGAACTCTAGAAAGCATCCACAACTACTAAAAATGATTAAGGTAAAACCCAACCATGGCATTAAAGTATCAAGTCCTCTTTATTCCCATACGCAAACAACCTACTTACGCGGGTATGTGATTCTGTCACTCACGCCACCCACCATAAGCAAATCATGAACATATTGCAAACCCTACAACGGGGATCCCTCACGCTTGCGCGACACGGAGAGCACCATAGGACAGCACCAATAATAAAACATGCAACTCAAACCAATCACGATCATCAATGAACCCATAGGACAAAACGGATCTACTCAAACATCATAGGATAGCCATACATCACTGGGAAATAATATATAGCGTTGAGCACCATGTTTAAGTAGAGATTACAGTGGGTAAAAGAGGGGTTACACCACTTCATAGAGGGGGGAAGAGTTGGTGATGACGGCGGTGAAGTTGTTGGTGTAGATCGTTGTCACGATGATGGCCCCGACGGCGTTCCGACGCCACCGGGAGAGAGCCCCCCTTCTTCTTCTTCTTCCTTGACCTCCCCCCTAGATGGGAGAAGGGTTTCCCCTCTGGTCCTTGGCTTCCATGGCGGCGGAGGGGCGGGAGCCCCTTCGAGATTGGATCTCTCTCTCTACTTCCTTCTGTTTCTGCGCTCCCTGATTCTGCCCTTTCACCGTTTCTTAAATTCCTGGAGATCCGTAACTCCGATTGGGCTGAAATTTGGACATGATTTTTATCCGGATATTGGCTTTCTTGCAGCGAAACAAGGGCACCAACCGCCTTACGGAATGTCCAGGAGGGCCCAGGGCCCACCCTACCCCCTGGAGCGCGCCCCTCACCCTCGTGGGCCCCTCGGGCATCGTCTCGCGTTGATTCCATTTCCCAAAATTCACATTTATTCCAAAAAAATCTCCGTAAGTTTTTATCCCGTTTGGACTCCATTTGATATAGATTTTCCATGAAACAAAAAAATGCAACAAACAGGAACTGGCACTGGGCACTGGATCAATATGTTAGTCCCAAAAATAGTATAAAAAGTTGCCAAAAGTATGTAAAAGTTGTAGAATATTAGCATGGAACAATAAAAAATTATAGATACGACGGAGACGTATCAGTATCCCCAAGCTTAATTCCTGCTCGTCCTCGAGTAGGTAAATGATAAAAAATATAATTTTTGATGTGGAATGCTACCTAGCATAATCTTGATCATGTAATCTAATCATGGCATAAATATTAAGACACGAGTGATTCAAAGTAATAGTCTATCATTTGACATAAAAATAACAATACTTCAAGCATACTAATAAAGCAATCATGTCTTTTCAAAATAACGTGGCCAAAGAAAGTTATCCCTACAAAATCATATAGTCTGGCTATGCTCCATCTTCACCACACAAAATATTTAAATCATGCACAACCCCGATGACAAGTGAAGCAATTGTTTCATACTTTTGATGTTCTCAAACCTTTTCAACTTTCACACAATACATGAGCGTGAGCCATGGATATAGCACTATAGGTGGAATAGAATATGATGGTGGAGGTTGTGTGGAGAAGACAAAAAGGAAGAAAGTATCACATCGACGTGACTAATCAATGGGCTATGGAGATGCCCATCAATTGATGTCAATGCGAGGAGTAGGGATTGCCATGCAACAGATGCACTAGAGCTATAAGTGTATGAAAGCTCAAACTGAAACCAAGTGGGTGTGCATCCAACTTGCTTGCTCATGAAGACCTAAGGCATTTGAGTAAGCCCATCGTTGGAATATACAAGCCAAGTTCTATAATGAAAATTCCCACTAGTATATGAAAGTGATAACTTAAGAGACTCTCTATATGAAGAACATGGTGCTACTTTGAAGCACAAGTGTGGTAAAAGGATAGTAACATTGTCCCTTCTCTCTTTTCTCTCATTTTTTTATTTTTTCTCATTTTTTTTTCTTTTTTTGTAGGCTTCTTTGGCCTCTCTCTTTTTTGGGGGCTTCTTTGGCCACTTTTATTTTGATAACCTCACATGGGACAATGTTCTAATAATGATCATCACACTTTTATTTACTAACAACTCAATATTACAACTCGATACTAGAACAAAGATATGACTCTATATGAATGCCTCCGGCGGTGTACCGGGATGTGCAATGATCTAGCGTAGCAATGAAATCAAAAAATGGACATGCCCTGATAACATCATGCTAGCTATCTTACGATCGTGCAAAGCAATATGACAATAAATGCTCAAGTCATGTATATGAAGATGATGGAAGTTGCATGGCAATATATCTCGGAATGGCTATGGAAATGCCATAATAGGTAGGTAGGGTGGCTGTTTTGAGGAAGATATAAGGAGGCTTATGTGTGATAGAGCGTATCGTGTCACGGGGTTTGGATGCACCGGTGAAGTTTGCACCAACTCTCGAGGTGAGAAAGGGCAATGCATGGTACCGAAGAGGCTAGCAATGATGGAAGGGTGAGAGTGCGTATAATCAATGGACTCAACATTAGTCATAAAGAACTCACATACTTATTGCAAAAGTCTACTAGCTATCAAAACAAAGTACTACGCGCATGCTCCTAGGGGGATAGATTGGTAGGAAAAGACCATCGCTCGTCCCCGACCGCCACTCATAAGGAAGACAATCAATAAATAAATCATGCTCCGACTTTGTTACATAACGGTTCACCATACGTGCATGCTACGGGAATCACAAACTTCAACACAAGTATTTCTACAATCCACAATTACCCACTAGCATGACTCTAATATCACCATCTTTATATCGCAAAACTATTGCAAGGAATCAAACATATCATATTCAGTGATCTACAAGTTTTATGTAGGATTTTATGACTAACCATGAGAATGACCAATTCATGTCATCTCTCTAAATAGATATAAGTGAAGCAAGAGAGTTTAGTTCTTTCTTAAAAAGATATGCCCACGCTCTAACAAATATAAGTGAAGCAAAAGAGCATTCTACAAATGGCGGTTTTCTATGTGTAGGGAAACAGGCAATCCAAACTTCAAATGATATAAGTGATGCACATGAAGCATTCTATAAAGCCATACTCAAAGATATAAGTGAAGTGCAATGAGCATTCTATAAATCAACCATGGACTATCTCATACCAGCATGGTGCATAAATTAAAAAGGGAAAAACTAAATAAAAAGACGCTCCAAGATTTGCACATATCACATGAACGAAACGAAACCGAAAACATACCGATACTTGTTGAAGAAAGATGGGATGCCTTCCGGGGCATCCCCAAGCTTAGATGCTTGAGTCTCCTTGAATATTTACTTGGGGTGCCTTGGGCATCCCCAAGCTTGAGCTCTTGCCTCTCCTCCTTGTCCTCATATCGATACCTCCTCATCTTTGATCACTTCATCCACACAAAACTCAACAGAAAGTTTGGTAAGATCCGCTAGTATAATAAAGCAAATCACTACTCTAAGTACTGTTGCAAACCAATTCATATTTTGTTTTTGCATTATAGCTACTGTAATATAACTATTCCATGGCTTAATCCACTGATAGCAATCGATAGTTTCATCAAAACAAGCAAGCAATGCATCAAAAAACAGAATCTGTCTTAAACAGGATAGTCTGTAGTAATCTGAACATTAACGATACTTCTGGTACTCCAAAAATTCTGGAAAAATTAGGTAAAATAAAAAAAATTGTATAGAAATACACTGCAAAAAGTTTCAGAACCGTTTGACGTTCCAGTAAAAAATGTAAAATCGCGCACTACAGCCAAAGTTTCTGTTTTGCACCGCACAAACCAACAAGCAATGTAAACATCCTAAAGGCAAATCTTGGCACATTATTTTTATAATACAAGGAAATTGTGTTGGAAATATGAGCAATTTTCTGAATGATTTTATTGACAAAAATACTAGATAAAGCATGACTAATATAGCAGAGATAAAACAAGTCATGCAATTCGACCGAGAGAAGGTAAATAGCATCTGTATATATGAACTAGAACCGAACACATCTTGAACAGACACTAGAGCAAGAAGTTGTGACAGAACCTCTAAAATAAAGAGTATGAGAACGTACGGAACGGGAGCAGATGCACTGGTCTTGGGGTCGGTGTCCTCGCCAGCCATGTCGTCGAGGAGGTTGTCGACGTCGGGGAAGAAGTAATCGTCGGGGAAGTAGTCGTCGGAGTCCGGGGAGTCCGTGACAAAGAAGTCAGTAGTCGCGCTGAGCGCTCCCCAAAAACCTTATCAGCCTTCTCCTGTACAGGACTCAAAAGGTGCGGTTTTGGAGGCCTACTGTCCCGACCTGCGGTGCATGCCGCAAGTCGGGATGGGGAAGGTAGCAGCAGTGCAGTGCCCCGGAACTTTGTGGCGAGAGGAAGAGGATCTTCTGGTGTGTCACTCTGGAGAGGAGCGACCTCTCTTATATAGGCACGGGAGAAGGAGGCGAACAGGCTACGACGGGAGGTGAAGCAACAGAGGGAGACAAAGCGAACAGACTTCAGCCGAAGAGGCGAGCTGTTCGGATTCAGTGTCCACTACACAAAAACGTTTCAGCTTCCGCGTGACCTTTCGTATACCCATCGTGCGTTGCAAAAATTTGACATCGGCTCGGCTCATTCCTGCAACCCGCGGCGCATCGTGACGAGGCGTGGCGTGGCGTGGCGTGGCATGGCGAGGCGGGCGACGGAGGAGGAGCGCGCGTGGATGTCCCTCTTGTTCTCATGCTCATACAAGTGGGGAAAGAACCTCCCTTATAAAGAGGTCCAACTCCCTCTAAACTAGCAATGTGGGACTAAACTTTAGTTCCACCTCTTGCCTTGCACGAATGGGCTGTGTGGGCCTCTAGGATTTATTAGGAATTTCTGAAACTGCTATTGGGCTAGGCCCAAAATACACAGAATTGCAACAATCCCCCACCAGATCCCAGAGGCACACAAAATTTGCCTTTGGTTCCAAACCACTGTTTTATATACCAGTACTGCAGTGGAGACTGTTATGAACTTCCACCTAGAACTCTATGCTACACTAGTAAGCAACTTGAACAGTGAACTGGGCCTTGAACTGCAAGTTTTCTGCGAATCTAGCTTCACATAAAGCCTTGACCGATACGTGGCTACCGTGGGTCTTCCCCGCGGGTGGAGCTTATGCGTCATACTCCGAGACCTTTCATGAGTTTACTAGAGAGAACCCTGTTGGAGATCATTGCAGAAATTAAAAAAATTCTACGCATCACCAAGAACAATCTATGGAGTCTTCTAGCAACGAGAGGGAAAAGAGTGCATCTACATACCCTTGTAGATCGCGAGCGGAAGCGTTCAAGTGAACGGAGTTGATGGAGTCATACTCGTCGTGATCCAAATCACCGATGACCGAGCGCCGAACGGACGGCACCTCCACGTTCAACACACGTACGGTTGGGGAAGACGTCTCCTCCTTCTTGATCCAGCAAGGGGAGGGAGAGGTTGATGGAGATCCAGCAGCACGACGGCGTGGTGGTGGAAGCAGCGGGGATCTCGGCAGGGCTTCGCCAAGCTCAGCGAGAGGGAGAGGTGTCACGGGAGGGAGAGGGAGGCGCCAGGGGCTTGGGTGTTGCTCCCATGCGCCTCCCCACTATATATAGGGGTGGAGGGGGCTGGTTTCTTGCCCTCCAAGTCCATTGGGGCGTTGGCAAAGGTGGGGGAAAGAAATCCCATCATTTCCCTTCCCCACCGATTGTTATCCCCCTTTTTTAGGGATCTTGGTCTTATCCCTTCGGGATATGATCTTATTCCTTCTAAGGTGGGATCTTGGTGCGCCTTGACCAGGGGTGTGGGGCCTTGCCCCCACTACCCACGTTCATGTGGGTCCCCCATGCAGGTGGGCCCCACTTCGGAACCTTCTAGAACCTTCCCGGTACAATACCGAAAAATCCCGAACATTTTCTGGTGGCCAAAATAGGACTTCCCATATATAAATCTTTACCTCCGGACCATTCCGGAACTCCTCGTGACGTCCGGGATCTCATCCGGGACTCCGAACAACTTTCGGTTAACCGCATACTAATATCTCTACAACTCTAGCGTCACCGAACCTTAAGTGTGTAGACCCTACGGGTTCGGGAGACATGCAGACATGACCGAGACGACTCTCCGGTCAATAACCAACAACGGGATCTGGATACCCATGTGGGCTCCCACATGTTCCACGATGATCTCATCGTATGAACCATGATGTCGAGGATTCAATCAATCCCGTATACAATTCCCTTTGTCAATCGGTACGTTACTTGCCCGAGATTCGATCGTCGGTATCCCAATACCTTGTTCAATCTCGTTACCGGCAAGTCACTTTACACGTACCGTAATGCATGATCCCGTGACCAAACACTTGGTCACATTGAGCTCATTATGATGATGCATTACCGAGTGGGCCCAGAGATACCTCTCCGTCATACGGAGTGACAAATCCCAGTCTCGATTCGTGCCAACCCAACAGACACTTTCGGAGATACCCGTAGTGCACCTTTATAGCCACCCAGTTACGTTGTGACGTTTGGCACACCCAAAGCACTCCTATGGTATCCGGGAGTTGCACAATCTCATGGTCTAAGGAAATGATACTTGACATTTGGAAAAGCTCTAGCAAACGAACTACACGATCTTGTGCTATGCTTAGGATTGGGTCTTGTCCATCACATCATTCTCCTAATGATGTGATCCCCTTATCAATGACATCCAATGTCCATAGTCAGGAAACCATGACTATCTGTTGATCAACGAGCTAGTCAACTAGAGGCTCACTAGGGACATGTTGTGGTCTATGTATTCACACATGTATTACGATTTCCGGATAACACAATTATAGCATGAACAATAGACAATTATCATGAACAAGGAAATATAATAATAACCATTTTATTATTGCCTCTAGGGCATATTTCCAACAAACCCTACTCTCATAGATTGCGACATTTAACAATCAGACTCATATAGGTGCATTCTTCAAAAGATGTTCTGCAGGACGACATCTCTGCTTCAATGAGCCACTTAGAACACATTAAGATATACATCAACCTGCCATGCAGATTAGGAGAGTATTGCATCTTCATGGAGTGGTATTGTTAATAGTAAGGATACTCTCCTCTCAGTTGACCAACAGCTTGTCTTCCACATCTAATTCATGGGATCTCCGATCACATAGACTAGGTTACCACTGTGAACAACTCATATTGTGGGTCTCATACCCATCTCCCTCGATGCATTATCTATCACATTACGTGATAGACCCTTGGTGAAAGGATCTGCCAGATTTTTAGACGTTTGGACATAATCCAATGCAATAACTTCGGAGTTTCTCATTTTCCTGACAGACTTTAACCTTCTCTGAACGTGTCTTGATGACTTCATGTTATCCTTTGAGCTACTCACTTTCATGATTACATTTTGATTGTCGCAGTTCATAAGGATACCCGGTACAGGTTTCTCAACAACTGGCAAGTCATTCAAGAGCCGACGAAGCCAATCTGCTTCGAGCATAGCTGTATCTAGTGATGTGAGTTATGCTTCCATTTTTGACCTCGTTAAGATGGTCTGCTTGCAAGACTTCCAAGAAACAGCGCCACCTCCATGAGTGAATACATACCCGCTCGTGGCCTTTATCTTATCAGCATCTGAGATCCAGTTTGAGCCACTATACCCTTCAAGCACCTTTGGGTGCCCGGTGTAGTTAATTCCATAATTCGCAGTGCCTTTCAAATAACACAAAACTCTCTCTAGAGCTTTCCAATGCACATCTCCTGGTTTTGAGACAAACCGACTCAGTTTGCTAACAGCAAAAGAGATGTCAGGTCTTGTAGCACTGGCTAAGTACATCAGCGAGCCAATAATCTGAGAATATTTCAATTGATCTCTAGCCATTCTTCGATTCTTTCCAAGCAGCACGCTAGCATCATATGGTGTTGGAGAGGGCTTGCAGTCACTATAGCCAAAGCGACTTAAGATCTTTTCCACATAGTGAGATTGAAGCAATGTAATCCCACCATCATCGTCTCTCAACAACTTGATGTTCAGAATGACATCAGCCGCTCCTAAATCCTTCATCTCAAGACGGCGAGATAGGAAATCCTTGACCTCCTTAATAACATTCAGATTTGTTCCGAAAATCAGTATGTCATCAACATACAAGGAAAGGATGACTCCCGCGCCCCCACCATGGTGATAGTACACACATTTGTCAGCTTCGTTTACAACAAAGCCTGCAGCTGTTAAATTTCTTTCAAACTTCTCATGCCACTGTTTGGGTGCTTGCTTGAGTCCATATAAAGACTTCAGCAACTTGCACACTTTTCCTTCTTGACCATCTAGTACAAACCCATCTGGTTGTTCCATATAAATTTCCTCGTCCAACTCTCCATTTAGGAAAGCAGTCTTAACAACCATTTGATGAACTAGAAGACCATGTGAGGCAGCTAGTGAAAGTAGAACTCGAATAGTGGTCAGTCGAGCCACAGGTGAGTAAGTATCAAAGAAGTCTTCACCTTCCTTTTGGGTATAACCCTTAGCTACGAGCCGAGCCTTGTACTTTTCAACAGTACCATCAGGCCTAAGCTTCTTCTTGAATACCCATTTGCATCCTATAGGTTTGCACCCATAAGGACGATCAGTTATCTCCCAAGTTTCATTCGCCAAGATGGAATCCATCTCGCTACGAACCGCTTCCTTCCAGTAGTCAGCATCTTCAGATGCATAGGCCTCTGAAATAGAACTGGGAGTATCATCTATGAGATACACAAGAAACTCATCACCAAAAGACTTTGCAGTCCTCTGTCTCTTGCTCCTAGTAGGAACTTCATTGTTCTCCTCCACAGGACTTTCAAAGTGTTCCATCGAAATGGCAGGTTCGGTAATTGTAATTGGTTCCTGATTCGATGAACTAGGTATCTCCTGATTAGATGAGGTAGCCATATCCTTCATGGGAAAGATATCTTCAAAGAAAGTCGCATCATTCGACTCCATGATCGTACCAACATGCATGTCAGGTACCTCAGATTTTACAACCAAGAATCTATAACCAATGCTATGAAAAGCATATCCCAGGAAAACACAATCCACAGTCTTTGGTCCAAGCTTGCGTTTCTTTGGAATTGGCACATTGACTTTCGCCAAACAACCCCAGGTTCGTAGATAAGAGAGTTTTAATATTTTCTTCTCCCATTCCTTGAATGGAGTTATCTCTTTATTCTTTGTGGGAACTCGGTTTAGGACATGACATGCAGTCAATATCGCCTCCCTCCCACCATGCCTTGGAGAGACCCGATGTGTCTAACATGGCGTTAACCAAATCTGTTAAAGTACCGTTCTTTATTTAGGCCACCCCATTTGACTGAGGTGAATAGGGAGGCGTCCTCTCATGGATTATACCATGTTTCGCGCAAAAAGCATCAAATTCATTGGAAAAATACTCTCCACCATGGTCGGACCTAAGCCTCTTGATTTTTCGATCAAGTTGGTTTTCCACTTCAGCTTTATAGATCTTGATAAAGTTCAAAGCCTCATCCTTAGATTTCAGAAGATACACACGGCAGTATCTAGTGGAGTCGTCAATTAACGTCATGAAATATTTCTTTCCACCTTTTGTCAAAACACCATTCATTTCACATAGATCTGAATGTATGAGTTCTAGTGGTGCAAGATTTCTCGTTTCCGCAGTCGTGTGAGACCTACGAGGTTGCTTAGCTTGCACACAAACTTGACACTTAGATCCCTTGACAGTGGTGAAACTAGGGATTAAGTTCAATTTGGCTAGTCGCGACATGCAACCAAAGTTAACATGACAAATACGTGAATGCCACACATTTGATTCACTATTGTTGCAAAAATGATTAACAACTTTATTGCAAACGTCCGATAAGGATAAACGAAACAGGCCTCCTGACTCATAGCCTTTACCAACAAAGGTTCCATACTTGGATATTACAAATTTATTCGACTCAAAGACAAGCTTGTAGCCATCTCTACACAGAAGAGATCCGCTAACAAGATTTTTATTGACGGAGGGGACATAATGCACATCCTTCGGCCGCACGATCTTCCCCGAAGTAAACTTCAGATCGACCATGCCAACACCACGAACAAAAGCACTTGAACCATTGCCCATCAGCACGGTAGAAGTCCATGCGGTCTGATAAGACGAAAACATGGAAATATCACCGCATACATGCACATTAGCACCCGTGTCAATCAACCAATCAGGAGAATGACATACTGAAAGAATAGTGGGAAATATACGATACCCGGCATCCTTCATGTCAGTGTCTCCAATGAAAACATTAGCGGTCTTGCCGCCTTTCCCAGGATGACGCTTGTCATAGCGAGTAGGGAAACTAGGAGCCCAATAATCAGGATCCCCACACACATGACAAACACCTTTCTTCTTGTCATTCTTCTTCTTGAAGTTTGTGTGTTGCACAGCCTTGTTCTTCCCATCAAACTTTGCTTTACCATCAAACTTGCCCTTGTTCTTCAACTTGTGGGGCTGGGAGTACTTCTTCTGTGTCGGATCACGGGTTCCGGCAAAACCCTCAAGGTTCGAACACTGGGGTGCGCACGAAGATCTCCTCCTACCGATCCACGCCCTAGGCTTGCTAAGATCTCAAGGACTAACTCGACGAACTCGCAACACGAAGGACACAAGATTTATACTGTTCGGGCCACCGTTGCGGTGTAATACCCTACTCCAGTGTGGTGGTGGTGGATTGCCTCTTGGGCTGAGGATGAATAGTACAAGGGGAAGAACAGCCTCCTGAGGCGAGGTGTTCTTATGCTTGATGAACATGTGTGGGTGAGGGTTACTCAAGATGAGATGCCTCCTACTACGGTGGCTAGTCCTATTTATAGAGGCCCTGGTCCTCTCCCCAAATATTGAACGGGAAGGGAGCCAACAACGGCCAATTTGAAAGGGGACAGCTAGTACAAGCTATCCTGACAAAAGCAGTCTTTGCCTGCAAAAGGCTCTGGTGGTGACGCCGCCTTGGGCTCCATGGTGACCTCCGTCTTGCCGTCCTGATGGTCTTGGTCTCGTTGCACCGATATGGAAACTTTGCTTGACGCCTCGGTACTCCTCGCATGCGCTTGCTCCTTAGCACCAAAGTGGAAACAAGGACACTGTGCGCGCTAGCGCCCGCCTGGCGCCCGCTTGGCCTCGATCGTCATGGCTCACGTCATGAAAGCCTCGCGAGGTTTTCCTTGCCTTGATCTCTCCGCCCCTCGCGAGCTAGTCTGGTGAGGCTGCTCCCGAGGAGGTCTTGCGTCATCCACCTCATGAGGCTTGGCCCCTCGCGAGGGTATTGAATGCTTGTTGGTGAAGATGGGTCGTACGGGCCAGCTCGCAAAGCCACGCCGCGGGCCGCTGGCAGGCAAGTCTGGGGACCCCCGTTCCCAGAACGCCGATAGTAGCCCCAGGCCAAAGGCGCGCTCGGGCTTGGCTTCGAGGCGAAGCCAAAGGTCAAGTCGGAGCGCCGCGGGCCCCAATAGCCTGCGGCCTTGGTCGACGCATGGCGGTTGATTGGACGTGGGCGTCTCCGCTTCCCCACGCTGCCTCGGCAACTGCCCGACTTGACAAGTCCCTGCGACATGCAAGGAAAAACCATCATTACCTGTGATCATGGGGGGCGCTGGTTGGCCTTCTCCTGCTATAAATGGGGAGGGGGCGGAGCCCCCGTCGCCCATCTCTTCCCATTCCGCTTGCTTCTTCCTCCTTGCTCCATTGCACCGCACACCAATGGCGCCCATCCGGAGGTTTTCTGCGGCGGAGAAAGGAAAGACTCCCCTCGACGGGCCGGTGCCGCTCCCGCCAAAGAAGAGGCCGGCCCACCGCCGCGACGAGGCGACGATGCAGGTGGTGACGAGGCCTTGGTGCGAGCGGCCTCCTCCTGGGTATCCATTACCCTGTACGCCCAAGCCGGGGGCTCGGGAGGGAGAGGCGATGAGCGTCGGCGCGCGCGCCGCGGCCATGGTCGCCCATGCCGTGGTAGCATGCGTCGCCGCTCCTGGAGGCCACGCCACGGACTCCTCGCGCAAGCTCGTGCTGTGGGCAGCGATGCCCCCGAGCTTTGGATCCGCTTCCCTTCTTTCTTCTCTGCTGAGAATGCCGCCGAGGAGCCCCTTGAGCTTTGGCTGCAGCACGCCGACTGTGACACGCCAGCTATTGGAGCGGAGGTTGAGGTCGTCTCCTCGGGGGAAGATCTTCATGGCCCGAGGCTGGGCGAAGTCGCCCCGAGTGTGTCGCACGGAGGGCGCCCTCGCGATCCACTTTGCGTACAACGGCGCCTCCACGCTGTTCTTCAAGTCTTCGACGCAGAAGGCCGCCGTCTGGAGTGTTGCCCCCGGTGGGGTCAGCAGGCTGGTGCCGCAGCGAGGGCAGGGTCTGCGCCGCGTTGCCAGCGGCTCCTCCGGAAGCAGTGGCGGCGCTTGGGAGTCCAGCGATTCTCCCGAGCTCTACGAGACTCCGGAGACGAGCGACGACAGCTACGTGCCCCCAAGCTCTTGCCGAGCCCGGAGCAGGGCTGCAGCGTCCGGCCGCCGCCGCTGCTGATCTGGATGAGGTTGGCGCCGGCCTCTGGTGGCCCACTGTTGATGATGGCGTCATCCACAGGGCGCGTGTAGATAGGATTCCCGAAGTTCTTGTCTTTTGTTCCTGCGAGGAATCAAGGAGTACCCCGTGGGGGTGTGTAAAGGTTTGTAATGTCTCTTGTCAATATTGTCCTTATTATGAACTTGCGCGAGCGCGAGTCCTGCTTCAGCTCGGTCTCCCCTTTCCGACCTCGCGACGACTTGGTGCTCTACGCTGACAGGTCCCGGTCCCCAGGCAGGCTGCAGCCGTCGCTGGTATGCTAGGTCGCGTGCCTGGTCAAGGCCAGGAGGTGAGCGGCCCGAGGTCCAGTAAGAGTCCCTGAGGCGCGATGCTCAGGAGGTCCCCTTTAGCGCTCAAGCAGCCGTCGAGAGGTAGGGAAGGGCGGTGACGTTGCTGCAGCAGGGCTGCGGCTAGTGTGGTTCCTAGTCCTTAGCGGTTTAGCCAACCCGGGCACGAGACTTATCTTGACGGTCCGGAGTCGGTTCCCCATGATGCGCCAGATTCGTGCGTAGGCGTCCGTAGCATAGCTAGGCCAGGCCCATATGAGCCTCTCCCTCTTCTCCGCGCTCTCCTTTGTGCTCTACGTCCTCAGGTCCCAGCCCTCGAGCGAGCTCGGCCGCCGCTGGTATGCCAGGTCGCGTGCCGTGGTCAAGGCCAGGGGTGAGGGCTGGAGAGCCAGTAAGAGCTTCTGAGTCACGATGCTCAGGAGCCCCCCTTTTAACGCGCAAGCGGATCGCACGGGAGAAGAGGGAGCTCGCAGTGCCGCCTACCGTCGTCCTCAGGAGATTCCTGCAAGCCAGCACAAGGAGAGACACAGTTTGCCATTATGGTTGCCGGGCGACCACTGATCGCTTGCCAGAGAATGGGGCACTGAGGGCCTGGTGAGGTGACGTGCGCGGGGCGTGCCGCGAGCCAGAGCTCGACCGCTCAGGTTTGTCGACGTTGCAGGGACGGACCCGAGCACAAGCGTCGTGCCAGTGTGAGTAGCCCCCGTGGCGGGTGAGAATCAAGCAGGTGATAGTCATAGGTAGATTAAGCACGGAAAGCAAACTGGCTTAAGTAAATGCAGGAAGGATATATGCCACTGGGTCAGGCCCGAGCGGCTTGGGGATGATGCAGCCCGAGGGGCGCCCCCAGCAAGGTAAGCTAAAGACATAAAAAGGGATACATGCCACATGGGCAGACCCACGTGGCCTGGGAATGATGCAGCCGGGGGGGCGCTCCCAGCTAAATAAACTTGGAAAATGTCACCTGGTTCTGTTGATGAAGGGATGTTGGGGCAGATGAAGGTACGCGGCGAAGGGGTTGCGCCTCATGAGCAACCGGGACCCTGAGCCTCGGGAGGCTCTGGGGGTCCAGGCAGTTCCTTGAGGACCGTCTCCATCTCCGCCAAGACGGTGTGGTGCCTGGCCTCCTAAGTCGCCAGGGCGCGCCGCAGGTTGCGCTGATAGGCAGACGCCATGCTCGGCAGGCCAAAAGGCATGCGAACGTAGTTGTGCGGTGGGCCCTCGCAGCGTCCCACGCGCGAAGGCTAGAAGGGCTCTTGAGACGCGGCTCTGTTGAGCCCTGGGACGTCAATGCAGACGCGCAGCCCGGCATCCTCACCTGGATGGGAGGCTGCGCCAGGTGAACGGCGATCACCGCTCATGGCCCTCGCATCTTGCAGCTCCTGGGTGGTCCTGGTCATGAACTCCTAAGCGCTGGGCGCTCCTTGTCTTGTGTCCTCCTGAGGGTGACGTGCCACAAAGCACGCCTCCAGATGGTGCCCGAGTGCCTCCCTCGTGATGTTGGCAAGGTCTGAGGCCCTCCAGAGGAGAGCCCCCGAGCCCTGCCCAAGAAGGGCGCCGGGCGCGCCTTCCTATGCGATGGAGGGAGACGCCCCAGGTGCGGGCGCCGACCCAGTCGTGGCGCCGCTGTCCTGAGGCCCTGCGCGGAGCAGCTGCTTCTTCTTGGAGGTGGCCTCAGGAGGGCGCTCGCCCTTGCTGTCGGGGTCGTGGATTGCTGCAGCTTGGAAGGCACGCTCAAGGGAGCACACCGCATCTCTTTCTTCGCATGGGACCGTGATGATTCTGCCACTTCCTGGCATCTTGAGGACATTGTAGCCGTGATGGGTCACCGCCATAAACTTGGCCAGGGCTGGGTACCCAAGGATCGCATTGTATGGCAGACGGATCTGGGCGACGTCGAAGTCGATGAGCTCGGAGCGGTAGTTGTCGCGTTGTCCGAAGGTGACGGGAAGGCGGACCTGCCCGATCGGGGTAGTGGAGCCGCCGGTTACTCCTGAGAAAGGCTTGGTGGGCTGAAGCTGATCATACGGCACTTAGAGGTTGTCGAACGTGTCGACGGACAGGACGTTGAGTCTGCGCCGCCATCGATGAGAGTCTTGGTAACTTGCACGTGGCTGATGACTGGTGAACAAAGCATTGGGAGGGCGCCAGCGGTAGCCGCGCACTTGAGCTGATCTGCCGAGCTGAACGTGATGGCGCACTTGGACCATCTGAGCAGGCACGTGGCCTCGAGTTTGGGGAGGATTGCATTCACTTCACAAGCAAACTATTTGAAGATACACTGTGAGGCTGGGGCTTGAGCGCCGCCCAAGATGCAGGCGATGTCACGCGGCTCCTGGAAGCCCCCAGCCCCCTCGTCTTGATGGTGGTCATCGTTCCTTATTGGTGGTGGTGGTAGCGGAGGAAGACCGGCATTGCCGTGAGGACGATCCTCACAAGGCTAATCCCTCCACACGCCCTCGCAAGGCTGATCCTGCCAGTGGTCCTCACGAGGCCGGTTGCGCCACTCCTGGCGCGGGCCACGGTCATCCCAGCGTCCGCCACCACGTCCTCCCCCTCGGTCGTAGCCCCGGTCGTTGCGCTCGGGGCGTCGACCGAAGCGTCCTTCTCGAATGGCTCTGAGCTCTTGACAGTTGCTGGTGTTGTGGCTATGCAGGTTATGGAAGGCGCAGAACGGTCGGCTGCTCTTGGATGACTCGGGCTGGTCTCTGCCGCGCTTGGTGTCCGGCTCTGCCGCGAGCACGGCTGCTCCCTTGCGCTTCACGTCCTTGGCCTTGGCTTTCTTCTCCTCCAGGTCCACAGCCGGGAGCTCGAGGAGGGAGAGGCGCCCCTCCTCAGCTCTTGCGCACTTGGTCGCCAGGTTAAACAACTCCAGAGATGTGCACAGCTCCTCGTGGATGGCGAGCTCCTCCTTCATCTTGACGTCGCGGACGCCATCAGAGAACGCGGAGATGATGGCCTCGTCCGTCACCTTGGGGATCTTGAGGCGAACGTTGTTGAAGCGCTAGATGTACTTCTGGAGGGTCTCTCCTGGTTGTTGCTTGACGCGGCGTAGGTCACCCGCAGCCGGTGGGCGGTCGTGAGTGCCCTATAAGTTGGCAATGAAAAGGTCGCGCATCTCGTCCCAGGAGGAGATCGAGCCTAGAGGCAGGTTCAGCAGTCAGGAGCGGGCACCATCCTTGAGAGCCATGGGGAACCAGTTCGCCATGACTTTCTCGTCGCCGTTGGCCGCCTCGATGCTCAGCTTGTAGAGCTGCAGGAACTCCGCGGGGTCAGGGGTGCTGTCATAGCGAGGAGGCAGATCTGGCTTGAACTTGCCCGGCCAAGCGACGCTACGCGGCTCAGGGGTGAAGGCCCGGTAGCCTGCCGTGGTCATCGGGATTCTGCGCTGGTGGAGAGCTTGCCCTTGATAGGGTCCGCGCACCGCCACCGCAGGCGGCACGCGGTCTTGCTGTGGTGGCGCAGGGAGCGCGGGGGCATTTTCTCGTGGCCGAGGGACTTCTTGGCAGCTTCTTTCTTCTTGCGTGGGCGCCGGACGAGGCAGGTCGCGTCGTGGGGCTGCGCGCCTGGGCGCCAAGACTTCGTCTTGGGGCAGAGGTGGTGGAGGCGCTCCATGGGCCACGCCGTCCGCGGCTGGCGGACGGCGAGGCAGCGAGAGGGACGGCGCAGGGGAGCCCCCTGCGGCGCTGACAAGCTCGGCGATGCGGTCGAGCCAGTCCTTGTAGAGGTCGTCGATGTGGCGGTAGCGCAGGAGCTCGCGCGCCATGCACAGAGCGGCCTGCGCGTCCACGGGAGCGCGACGAGCGTGGGATGACGAACCGGCCGGGGTCAGCGATGGAGTGGCGGTGCGGCCGTCCCGCTGCACCGAGGGGTTCAGTGAGGATGCTTGCTGCTCGTTCCCCACCGGGCTGGTGGCGGCGTTGGCGGAAGGCGACGGAGAACGACGGGGTGGCCCGCCGACGGGGGCCGTCTGAGCAACGCGGGCGGCGAGGGCAGCCCGGCGCTCAGCGCGTGCGTGGCCAGCGTCCGCCATGGAGACAATGAAGCAACGGGACGCGGAGCGACGGAGGGGAAGCTTCGGCGCACCCCTACCTGGCGCGCCAAATGTCGGATCACGGGTTCCGGCAAGGGCCTCAAGGTTCGAACACTGGGGTGCGCACGAAGATCTCCTCCTACCGATCCACGCCCTAGGTTTGCTAAGATCTCAAGGACTAACTCGACGAACTCGCAACACGAAGGACACAAGATTTATACTGGTTCGTACCACCGTTGCGGTGTAATACCCTACTCTAGTGTGGTGGTGGTAGATTGCGTCTTGGGCTGAGGATGAACAGTACAAGGGGAAGAACAACCTCCTGAGGCGAGGTGTTCTTGTGCTTGATGAACTTGTGTGGGTGAGGGTTACTCAAGATGAGATGCCTCCTACTACGGTGGCTAGTCCTATTTATAGAGGCCCTAGTCCTCTCCCCAAATATTGAGCGGGAAGGGAGCCAACAACGACCAATTTGGAAGGGGAAAACTTGTACAACTTATCCCGACAAAAGCAGTCTTCACCTGCAAAAGGCTCTGGTGGTGACGCCACCTTGGGCTCCATGGTGACCTCCGTCTTGCCGTCCTACTGGTCTTGGTCTCGTTGCACCAATATGGAAACCTTTGCTTGACGCCTCGGTACTCCGCGCCTGCGCTTGCCTCCTTAGCACCAAAGAGGAAAGAAGGACACTGTGTGCGCTCGCGCCCACCTGGTCTCGATCGTCATGGCTCATGTCACGAGAACCTCGCGAGGTTTGCCTTGCCTTGATCTCTACGCCCCTCGTGAGCCAATCTGGTGAGGGCGCTCCCGAGGAGGTCTTGTGTCGTCCGCCTCGCGAGGCTTGGCCCCTCGCGAGGGTCTTGAGTGCTTGTTGGTGAAGATGGGCCGTACGGGCCCACTCGCAGAGCCACGCCGTGGGCCACAGGCAGGCAAGTCTGGGGACCCCCGTTCCCAGAATGCCGACATTTTGTACCAGATTGGCACTAGATCCTCCCTCAATACCTCAAGCACGTGTGTCCTTTGCTCTCGCCTTTTCTTCCACATCAAGAGTGCCAATGAGATCCGGGACGGAAAACTCCTGTCTCTTATGCTTCAGTAAGGTAGCAAAGTTCCTCCATGAAGGAGGAAGCTTAGTGATGATACCTCCGGCAACAAACTTGTCCGGTAGCATACAACTGAAGTGCTCAAGTTCTCTAGCAAATGATTGTATCTCATGAGCTTGCTCAACCACGGAGCGCTCTTCAGTCATCCTGTAATCATAGAATTTCTCCATGATGTACAGCTCAGTGCCAGCATCCGAGACCCCAAACTTGGCCTCGAGTGCATCCCACATATGTTTTCCATTATCAATTGACGCATAAGCATCAACTATGTTCTCACCAAGAACACTCAAGAGAGCAGCCTTAAACAGAGTATCCATTGTCTGAAAAGCTTGTGCTTGTTGAGCATCAAGCTCTCATTCAGGTTTGCTAAGAGTGGCGTCATAGCAACTCGTGTTTTGAAACCATAAGACTGCTCTCACGCGCCACCTCTTATAGTGGATACCCTCAAACATAGGAGGTCTCATGGAAGCAGCAAAACCACTCGGGGTAAATTGCCTATAATAAGGTTTTTGGATTGTTGGAAATATGAGCAATTTTCTGAATGATTTTATTGACAGAAATACTAGATAAAGCATGACTAATATAGCAGAGATAAAACAAGTCATGCAATTCGACAGAGAGAAGGTAAATAGCATCTGTATATATGAACTAGAACCGAACACATCTAGAACAGACACTAGAGCAAGAAGTTGTGACAGAACCTCTAACATAAAGAGTATGAGAACGTACGGCACGGGAGCAGATGCACTCGTCTTGGGGTCGGTGTCCTCGCCAGCCATGTTGGTACGTCCATTTTGCATCATGCTTTTATATCGATATTTATCGCATTATGGGCTGTTATTACACGTTATGTCACAATACTTATGCCTATTCTCTCTATTTTACAAGGTTTACATGAAGAGGGAGAATGCCGGCAGCTGGAATTCTCGGCTGGAAAAGGAGCAAATATTATAGACCTATTCTGCACAGCTCCAAAAGTCCTGAAACATCAGGGAAGTTATTTTTGGAATTAATAAAAAATACTGGCGAAAGAATCCACCAGAGGGGGCCCACACCCTGGCCACGAGGGTGGGGGCGCGCCCTACCCCCTGGGCGCGCCCCCTGCCCCGTAGGCCCCCTGGGAGGCCTCCGTTGCCCATCTTCTGCTATATGAAGTCTTTCGTCCGAGAAAAAATCAGAAGCAGGCTTTCGGGAAGAAACTCCGCCGCCACGAGGCGGAACCTTGGCGGAACCAATCTAGGGCTCCGGCAGAGCTGTTCTGCCGGGGAAACTTCCCCCCGGGAGGGGGAAATCATCGCCATCGTCATCACCAACGATCCTCTCATCGGGAGGGGGTCAATCTCCATCAACATCTTCACCAGCACCATCTCCTCTAAAACCCTAGTTCATCTCTTGTATCCAATCTTTGTCCCAAAGCCTCAGATTGGTATCTGTGGGTTGCTAGTAGTGTTGATTACTCCTTGTAGTTGATGCTAGTTGGTTTATTTGGTGGAAGATCATATGTTCAGATCCTATATGCATATTAATACCCCTCTGATTACGAACATGAATATGATTTTTGAGTAGTTACGTTTGTTCCTGAGAACATGGGAGAAGTCTTGCTATAAGTAGTCATGTGAATTTGGTATTCGTTCGATATTTTGATGAGATGTATGTTGTCTTTCCTCTAGTGGTGTTATGTGAACATCGACTACATGACACTTCACCATTGTTTGGGCCTAGAGGAAGGCATTGGGAAGTAATAATTAGATGATGGGTTGCTAGAGTGACAGAAGCTTAAACCCTAGTTTATGAGTTGCCGTAAGGGGCTGATTTGGATCCATATGTTTCATGCTATGGTTAGGTTTACCTTAATACTTCTTTTGTAGTTGTGGATGCTTGCAATAGGGGTTAATCATAAGTGGGATGCTTGTCCAAGAAAGGACAGCACCCAAGCACCGGTCCACCCACATACCAAATTATCAAAGTAACGAACGCGAATCATATGAGCGTGATGAAAACTAGCTTGACGATAATTCCCATGTGTCCTCGGGAGCGCTTTTCTCTATATGAGAGTTTGTCCAGGCTTGTCCTTTGCTACAAAAAGGATTGGGCCATCTTGCTGCACTTTATTTACTTTCATTACTTGTTACCCGTTACAATTTACCTTATCACAAAACTATCTGTTACCGATAATTTCAGTGCTTGCAGAGAATACCTTGCTGAAAACCGCTTATCATTTCCTTCTGCTCCTCGTTGGGTTCGACACACTTACTTATCGAAAGGACTACGATAGATCCCCTATACTTGTGGGTCATCAAGACTCTTTTCTGGCGCCGTTGCTGGGGAGTGAAGCGCCTTTGGTAGGTGGAATTTGGTAAGGAAAAATTTATACAGTGTGCTGAAATTTACTGTCACTTGTTACTATGGAAAGTAATCCTCTGAGGGGCTTGTTCGGGGTATCTTCACCCCGACCAGTAGAGCAAAGAGTTGCTCCTCAACCTACTGAACCTACTGAAAATGTTTACTTTGAAATTCCTTCGGGTATGATAGAGAAACTGCTAGCTAATCCTTTTACAGGAGATGGAACATTGCATCCCGATTTGCACCTAATCTATGTGGATGAAGTTTGTGGATTATTTAAGCTTGCAGGCATGCCCGAGGATGTTATCAAGAAGAAGGTCTTCCCTTTATCTTTGAAGGGAGAGGCATTGACATGGTTTAGGCTATGTGATGATATGGGATCATGGAACTACAACCGATTGAAATTGGAATTTCATCAGAAGTTTTATCCTACGCATCTTGTTCATCCTGATCGTAATTATATATATAATTTTTGGCCTCGCGAAGGAGAAAGCATCACTCAAGCTTGGGGGAGGCTTAAGTCAATGTTATATTCATGCCCCAATCATGAGCTCTCAAGAGAAATGATTATTCAAAAATTTTATGCTCGGCTTTCTCTCAATAATCGCTCCATGCTCGATACTTCTTGTACTGGATCTTTTATGATGAAGACTATTGAATTCAAATAGGATTTATTGGAAAGAATTAAACGCAACTCTGAAGATTGGGATCTCGACGAAGGTAAGGAGTCAGGTATAACACTTAAGTTTGATTGCGTTAAATCTTTTATGGATACCGATGTTTTCCGTGAATTTAGCACTAAATATGGACTTGACTCTGAGATAGTAGCTTCCTTCTGTGAATCCTTTCCTACTCATGTTGATCTCCCTAAGGAGAAGTGGTTTAAATATAATCCTCCCATTGAAGTGAAAGTAGTTGCACCTATTAAAGTTGAAGAAAACACTATCACTTATAATGATCATGTCGTTCCTACTGCTTATATTGAGAAACCACCTTTCCGTGTTAGAATAAAGGATCATGTAAAGCTTCAACTGTGGTCAATAAAAGTAACATTAAGACACCCAAACCCCCTGAGCAAATTAAAGTTGAACCTAGTATTGCTATGGTTAAAGATCTCTTGGCTGATAATATTGATGGGCATGTTATTTACTTCTGTGAAGAAGCTGCTAGAATTGCTAGACCGGATACTAAAAATAAACATAGACCTGTGGTAGGCATGCCTGTTATATCTGTTAAAATAGGAGATCATTGTTATCATGGTTTGTGTGATATGGGTGCTAGTGCAAGTGCAATACCTCATTCCTTATACAAAGAAATTATGCATGATATTGCACCTACTGAGATAGAAGAAATTGATGTTACAATTAAGCTTGCGAATAGAGATACTATTTCACCAATTAGGATTGTTAGAGATGTTGAAGTCTTGTGTGGGAAAGTTAAATATCCTGCTGATTTTATTTTTCTTGGTTCCCCACAAGATAACTTTTTCCCATTATATTTGGTAGACCCTTCTTGAATACTGTTAATGCTAGGATAGACCGCGAAAAGGATGTTGTTACTATTGGTATGGGAGATATGTCTCATGAGTTTAACTTTGCTAAATTTCGTAGACAACCCCGTGATGAGGAATTGCCTAGTAAAGATGAAATTATTGGTCTTGCTTCTATTGTCGTGCCTCCTAATGATCCTTTAGAACAATATTTGCTAGACCATGAAAATGATATGTTTATGAATGAAAGAAGGGAAATAGATAAAGTATTCTTTAAAACAAGTACCTATTTTGAAACACAACTTGCCTGTTGAAATCCTAGGGGATCCCCCTCCACCCAAGGGTGATCCCGTGTTTGAGCTTAAACCATTACCTGATACTCTTAAATATGCTTATCTTGATGAAAAGAAGATATATCCTGTTATTATTAGTGCTAACCTTTCAGAGCATGAAGAAAAAAATTATTGAAACCTCTGAGGAAGCACCGTGTTGCTATTGGATCAGTTGGAGAAAGACGCTAAACCAGTTGTTGATCACCAACGACGGTTAAATCCCAAGATGAAAGAAGTGGTAAGGAAAGACATACTAAAGCTTCTGGAGGCAGGTATAATTTATCCCGTTGCTGATAGTCAGTGGGTAAGCCCTGTCCATTGTGTCCCTAAGAAGGGAGGTATTACTATTGTTCCTAATGATAAAGATGAATTGATCCCACAAAGAATTATTACAGGTTATAGAATGGTAATTGATTTCCGTAAATTAAATAATGCTACTAAAAAGGATCATTACCCTTTACCTTTCATTGATCAAATGCTAGAAAGATTATCCAAACATACACATTTTTGCTTTCTAGATGGTTATTCTGGTTTCTCTCAAATACCTGTGTCAAAAGAGGATCAAGAAAAGGCCACTTTTACTTGTCCTTTCGGTACCTTTGCTTATAGACGTATGCCTTTTGGTTTATGTAATGCACCTGCTACCTTTCAAAGATGCATGATGGCTATATTCTCTGATTTTTGTGAAAAGATTGTTGAGGTTTTCATGGATGATTTCTCCATTTACGGAACTTCTTTTGATGATTGCTTGAGCAACCTTGATCGAGTTTTGCAGAGATGTGAAGAAACTAATCTTGTCTTGAATTGGGAGAAGTGCCACTTTATGGTTAATGAAGGTATTGTCTTGGGGCATAAAATTTCTGAAAAGGGTATTGAAGTTGATAAAGCTAAAGTTGATGCTATTAAAAAGATGCCATGTCCCAAGGACATTAAAGGTATAAGAAGTTACCTTGGTCATGCCGGTTTTTATAGGAGGTTCATTAAGGACTTCTCTAAAATCTCCAGGCCTCTGACTAATCTCTTACAAAAAGATATTCCTTTTGTCTTTGATGATGATTGTGTAGAAGCATTTGAAATACTTAAGAAAGCTTTGATTTCTGCACCTATTGTTCAGCCACCTGATTGGAATCTGCCCTTTGAAATGATGTGCGATGCTAGTGATTATGTTGTAGGTGTTGTTCTAGGGCAAAGAGTTGATAAGAAATTAAATGTTATCCAGTATGCTAGTAAAACTCTAGACAGTGCCCAGAGAAATTATGCTACTACTGAAAAAGAATTTTTAGCAGTTGTATTTGCTTGTGATAAGTTCAGACCTTATATTGTAGACTCTAAAGTAACTGTTCACACTGATCATGCTGCTATTAAATATCTTATGGAAAAGAAATAAGCTAAACCTAGACTTATTAGATGGGTTCTCTTGCTACAAGAATTTGATTTGCACATTATTGATAGAAAGGGAGCTGAGAACCCCGTTGTAGACAACTTGTCTAGATTAGAGAATGTTCTTGATGACCCACTACCTATTGATGATAGCTTTCCTGATGAACAATTAAATGTCATTAATGCTTCTCATACTGCTCCGTGGTATGCTGATTATGCTAATTATATTGTTGCTAAATTTATACCACCTAGTTTCACATACCAGCAAAAGAAAAAGTTTTTCTATGATTTAAGACATTACTTCTGGGATGACCCACACCTTTATAAAGAAGGAGTAGATGGTGTTATTAGACGTTGTATACCTAAGCATGAACAAGAACAGATCCTACGCAAGTGTCACTCCGAAGCTTATGGAGGACACCACGCTAAAGATAGAACTGCACATAAGGTATTGCAATCCGGTTTTTATTGGCCTACTCTCTTCAAAGATGCCCGTAAGTTTGCCTTATCTTGTGATGAATGTCAAAGAATTGGTAATATTAGTAGACGTCAAGAAATGCCTATGAATTATTCACTTGTTATTGAACCATTTGATGTTTGGGGCTTTGATTACATGGTACCGTTTCCTTCCTCCAATGGGTATACACATATTTTAGTTGCTGTTATTATGTTACTAAGTGGGTAGAAGCTATTCCAACTAGTAGTGTTGATCATAACACCTCTATTAAGATGCTTAAAGAAGTTGTTTGTCCGAGGTTTGGAGTCCCTAGATATTTAATGACTGATGGTGGTTCACATTTTATTCATGGTGCTTTTCGTAAGATGCTTGCTAAGTATGATGTTAATCATAGAATTGCATCCCCATATCAACCCAGTCTAGTGGTCAAGCAGAATTGAGTAATAGAGAGCTCAAATTAATTTTGCAAAAGACCGTTAATAGATCTAGAAAGAATTGGTCCAAGAAACTTGATGATGCATTATGGGCCTGCAGAACTGCATATAAAAATCCTATGGGTATGTCTTCGTATAAAATGGTTTATGGAAAAGCATGTCACTTACCTCTCGAACTAGAACATAAGGCATATTGGGGCATTAAAGAGCTCAATTATGATTTCAAGCTTGCCGGTGAGAAGAGGTTATTTGACATTAGCTCACTTGATGAATGGACAACTCAGGCCTATGAGAACGCCAAACTATTTAAAGAAAAAGTTAAAAGATGGCATGACAAAAGGATACAAAAGCGTGAGTTTAATGTAGTTGATTATGTGTTGCTATTCAACTCTCGTTTAAGATTTTTTGCAGGGAAACTTCTCTCTAAATGGGAAGGTCCTTACGTTATCGAGGAGGTCTATCGTTCCGGTGCCATAAAAATCAACAACTTCGAAGGCACAAATCCAAAGGTGGTGAACGGTCAAAGAATCAAACATTATATCTCAGGTAATCCCATAAATGTGGAAACCAATGTTATTGAAACCGTAACCCCGGAGGAATACATAAGGGACACTTTCCAGAACGTTTCAAACTCCGAAAAGGAATAGGTATGTGGTACGGTAAGTAAACCGACTCCAAAACAGTTCTAATGGCAATTTTTCTCCGTTTTGGAATATTTAGAAAAATAGGAAAATAAGAAGTAGTCCAGGAAGGACACGAGGCTTCCACGAGGGTGGAGAGCGCGCCCCCTGCCTCGTGGGCACCTCGTGTGCCCTCCAGACTCCGTTTTCTTGCACGATACTTCTTTTGGTCGATAAAAATTCATTAAATAATCTCCCGAAGGTTTTGACCACCGTACCACGCAAATATCCTCTGTTTTTGTTTCGAGCTGTTTTCTGCCAGGGTTGTCAAGGCCAGGCATCATGTCATCCCCCTCCTCCAACAATGGTGACAACGATGCTTGGCTAATGAAGATAGAGCTGAAGAGAGAAGAACCCGGAAGATCAACAAGGATGATGGGATCAAGAAGGCTATGGAGGACCAAGTTCCGGCAGCAGAAGACATCCTTCAACTTGATCACAATCTTCTTACCCCAACTGAGATCGAAGCTTTCAAGATGATTGAGTTAGCTCGTATACAAAACAAGTATCTCACACGTGAAAATATTTTGTTGAAGGAGCATATCATCGCACTCAAGGGCATTATCCGCAAATTGGAGGACCTCCTACGCTCGATGTGCGACTACCCATCATCACCTCCATCTCCATCACCGACAAAAGAGATATAATCACATGGGTATGGGCACTCCCCTTGGCAACTGCCAAGCTTGGGGAAGCTGCCCCGGTATTGTATCACCATCACACTCCTGTCTTTACCATTTTTCATAGTTCGATCCTTTTGGTAATATCTTGATCTAGTAGAATAAAAGTTTTAGTATGATTTAGTTTTGAGTTTTGCCTTATGATCCTTCTATGTAATCGAGTTCATGAGCTATATATAATAAAGATTAGTGTTGAGTCAAGGGCTTGATTATTTTGCTATGATCTTGAGGGAATAAAAGAAAAGAGAAAGAATAAGAAGAATAAAAGAGATCATATTGATCTTATGGAGAGTGATGACTTCACATATAAAGAGTATGATGAATAAAAGTTGTTGAGAGTTGACAAACATAGTTTTGGTCATCGTTGCAATTAATAGGAAGTAATAAAGAAAGAGAGGTTTTCACATATAAATATACTATCTTGGACATATTTTATGATTGTGAGCACTCATTAAAATATGACATGCTAATGAGTTGATGTTGGACAAGGAAGACAACGTAATGGGTTATGTTTTCTTATATCTGAAATAAAGTATATTGTCATGGATCATCCAACATGTTGAGCTTGCCTTTCCCTCTCATGCTAGCCAAATTCTTTGCACCAAGTAGAGATACTACTTGTGCTTCCAAATATCCTTAAACCCGGTTTTGCCATGAGAGTCCATATCTACCTATGGATTGAGTAAGATCCTTCAAGTAAGCTGTCATTGTTGTATGCAATAAAAAATTGCTCTCTAAATATGTATGATTTATTAGTGTGGAGAAAATAAGATTTATACGATCTTGCGATGTGGAAGCAATAAAAGCGACGGACTGCATAATAAAGGTCCATATCACAAGTGGCAATATAAAGTGACGTTCTTTTGCATTAAGATTTCGTGCATCCAACCCTAAAAGCACATGACAACCTCTGCTTCCCTCTACAAAGGGCCTATCTTTTACTTTTACCTTATGCAGAAGATGGGCATCGGAGGCCTGCCAGGGGGCCCACGAGGCAGGGGCGCGCCCTACGGTGTGGGCCTATCTTTTACTTTTACCTGGTGCATCCAACCCTAAAAATCAGAAGCAAGCTTTCGGGAAGAAACTCCGCCGCCACGAGGCGGAACCTTGGCGGAACCAATCTAGGGCTTCGACAGAGCTGTTCTGCCGGGGAAACTTCCCTCCATGACGGGGAAATCATCGCCATCATCACCACCACTATCCTCTCATCGGGAGGGGGTCAATCTCCATCAACATCTTCACCAGCACCATCTCCTCTAAAACCATAGTTCATCTCTTGTATCCAATCTTTGTCCCAAAGCCTCAGATTGGTACATGTGGGTTACTATTAGTGTTGATTACTCCTTGTAGTTGATGCTAGTTGGTTTATTTGGTGGAAGATCATATGTTCAGATCCTATATGCATATTAATACCCCTCTGATTATGAACATGAATATGACTTGTGAGTAGTTACATTTGTTCCTGAGAACATGGGAGAAGTCTTGCTATAAGTAGTCATGTGAATTTGGTATTCGTTCGATATTTTCATGAGATGTATGTTGTCTTTCCTCTAGTGGTGTTATGTGAACGTCGACTACATGACACTTCACCATTGTTTGGGCCTAGAGGAAGGCATTGGGAAGTAATAATTATATGATGGGTTGCTAGAGTGACAGAAGCTTAAACCCTAGTTTATGAGTTGCCGTAAGGGGCTGATTTGGATCCATATGTTTCATGCTATGGTTAGGTTTACCTTAATACTTCTTTTGTAGTTGAGGATGCTTGCAATAGGGGTTAATCATAAGTGGGATGCTTGTCCAAGAAAGGACAGCACCCAAGCACCGGTCCACCCACATACCAAATTATCAAAGTAACGAACGCGAATCATATGAGCGTGATGAAAACTAGCTTAACGATAATTCCCATGTGTCCTCGGGAGCACTTTTATCTATATAAGAGTTTGTCCAGGCTTGTCCTTTGCTACAAAAAGGATTGGGCCATCTTGCTGCACTTTATTTACTTTCATTACTTGTTCCCGTTACAATTTACCTTATCACAAAACTATCTGTTACCGATAATTTCAGTGCTTGCAGAGAATACCTTGCTGAAAACCGCTTATCATTTCCTTCTACTCCTCATTGGGTTCGACACTCTTACTTATCGAAAGGACTATGATAGATCCCCTATACTTGTGGGTCATCACATGTCGTTGAGGAGGTTGTCGACGTCGAGGAAGAAGTCATCGTCGGGGAAGTAGTCGTCGGAGTCCGGGGCGTCCGTGACGAAGAAGTCAGTAGTCGCGCTGAGCGCTCCCCAAAAACCTCATCACCCTTCTCCCGTACAGGACTCAAAAGGTGCGGTTTCGGAGGCCTACTATCCCGACCTACGGTGCATGCCGCAAGTCGGGATGGGGAAGGTAGCAGCAGCGCAGTGCTCCGGAACTTTGTGGCGAGAGGAAGAGGATCTTCTGGTGTGTCACTATGGAGAGGAGCGACCTCTCTTATATAGGCACAGGAGAAGGAGGCGAACAGGCTGCGTCGGGAGGTGAAGCAACAGAGGGAGACGAAGCGAACAGACTTCAGCCGAAGAGGCGAGCCATTCAGATTTAGTGTCCACTACAGAAAAACGTTTCAGCTTCCGCGTGACCTTTCGTATACCCGTCGTGCATGGCAAAAATTTAGACATCGGCTCGGCTCATTCCCGCAACCTGCAGCGCGTCGTGGCGAGGCGGGCGGCGGAGGAGGAGCGCGCGTGGATGTCCCTCTTGTTCTCATGCTCATACAAGTGGGGAAAGAACCTCCCTTATAAAGAGGTCCAACTCCCTCTAAACGAGCAATGTGGGACTAAACTTTAATTCCACCTCTTGCCTTGCACGAATGGGCTGCGTGGGCCTCTAGGATTTATTAGGAATTTCTGAAACTGCTATTGGGCTAGGCCCAAAATAGACAAAATTCCAGCAAATTGTACAAGGGGATAATTATTTTTGTTGAAAAGTTTCTGTAATTAAGATTCACAAAATTTCCATGAGCATGAACGAAGTTCAAGGAGCTCCCTCACTTCAATAATGCTTGTCTCTCTCACTTTCACTTCCCTTTTTAAAAGTTTTGGGTTCCCCTCTTTATTTTTTTGTTTTTAAACTCAACAGAAATAAATGACTCTCTAAAACTTTTGGGTTGTCTCCCTGGCAGCGCTTTCTTTAAAGCCATTAAGCTAGGCATAAGGTGCTCAAGTAATGAATCCACCCAGATCCCAATGTATATCAAAGCCAATTAGCAATAATTTGGCATTTAGTAGTGAGCACAAAGCAACATATATCAAGCAATGATGAAGTCTAACTCTCTTCCTATGCATCGGCATGTCATACAAGAACAATTCATGCACATCAAGTAAAGGCCAATGCATAGCATAAGAAGTTTCTTGCAATTTTATCGTGTTGGAAACATAGAGAGGCGGAGATGTAGTTCCTATCTCATAATAATTGCAAGTAGGAGCAGCAAGCACATGCATATTATATTCATCAAAATTATCATGTGCAACGGTAAAAGGCCACCCATCAATATAATCCTTAATAAGTGCAAACTTCTCCGATATAGTGTAGTTTGGAGAATTCAAAAGGATAATAGGACTATCATGTGTGGGTGCAATAGCAACAATTTCATGTTTAACATAAGTAACAATAGCAAGTTCATCTCCATAAGCATAATTCATGTTGGCATCTTGGCCACAAGAATAGCAAGCATCAAGTTCATCAAAAAGGGATATTTCAAACGAATCAACGGGATCATAGCAATTATCATGGCATTCATCCTTCGATAAGAATGAAGGGACATTAAATAATGTATGAGTTGGAGAGTTACTCTCATTAGAAGGTGGGCACGGGTAGCTAATCCGATCTTCCTCCTTTTGTTCTTCGCTCTCCTCATCATGTTTTTCATCCAATGAGCTCACAGTTTCATCAATTTCTTCTTCTATAGACTCCTGCAAAATATTAGTCTCTTCTCGGACATCGGAGACTTTCTCAATAAATTCATCAATATCATAATTGTATTTATAATTCTCATAGCAATAATTAAGGATAGCTAAATTTTCAGGTCTATAAACTGAATCATCAAAATCTTTAAACAAAGATTCAATTTCACATGCACCCTTAAAGGCAACAAATTCTTCTATTCGTTCCACATCGTAGTAATCATATATACCATTAGCATAAGAAGCTAAGGTTTCATTATCATTAAATTTGCATGAAAAGGGAAGGTGTGGCGCCTTCATCCTAGAGCAACAAGTATAATCATACCTCAAGCATAGTTGCCGAGCATACCAATGCAACATATGAATTTGATCCCATAATAGTTTCCCTTTTTGAGTCAAGCGATAATCCCTAAAGTATTCATGTTGATCCAAGGTGTCTCCCATTACATAATTGAATGGGGTTTTCTCAGGATTATTAAAGTAGTGCATAATATCTTTCACATAATGAGCATCGAGGGTTTTAGGAGGTTCCCCATCTCCATGAGTAGCAAGTAAAACTATTTTTTTTGTATTTCGTGTTCCATATCCATAACTAAAGATAGAGAACAACTTAGAACAGCAAATAAAATCCACTTAGTGATAAAGCAAACAAGCACACACGAGAATATTCACCCCACGCTATTGCTCCCCGGCAACGGCGCTAGAAAAAGGTCTTGATAACCCACAAGTATAGGGGATCAATTGTAGCCCCTTTCGATAAGTAAGAGTGTCAAACCCAAAGAGGAGCTAAAGGTAGAACAAATATTCCCTCAAGTTCTATCGACCACCGATACAACTCTACGCACGCTTAATGTTCGCTTTACCTAGAACAAGTATGAAACTAGAAGTACTTTGTAGGTGTTGTTGGATAGGATTGCAAGATAATAAAGAACGCGTAAATAAAAAGTAGAGGCTGTTTAGATGAAGACACAACTAAGTTAGTTTTAGTAGAGAAATTTTTGTCACACAAGAAAGTTATTTGTCCCTAGGCAATCGATAACTAGACCGGTAATCACTATTGCAATTTTATATGAGGGAGAGGCATAAGCTGACATACTTTCTCTCCTTGGATCATATGCACTTATGATTGGAACTCTAGCAAGCATCCGCAACTACTAAAGATCATTAAGGTAAAACCCAACCATAGCATTAAAGTATCAAGTCCTCTTTATTCTCATACGCAAACAACCTACTTACTCGGGTCTGTGCTTCTGTCACTCACGCCACCCACCATAAGAAAATCATGAACACATTGCAAACCCTACAGTGGGGATCCCTCACGCTTGCGCGACACGGAGAGCACCATAGGACAGCACCAATAATAAAACATGCAACTCAAACCAATCACAATCATCAATGAACCCATAGGACAATGGATCTACTCAAACATCATAGGATAGCCATACATCATTGGGAAATAATATATAGCGTTGAGCACCATGTTTAAGTAGAGATTACATCGGGTAAAAGAGGGGTTACACCGCTGCATAGAGGGGGGAAGAGTTGGTGATGACGGCGGTGAAGTTGTTGGTGTAGATCGTTGTCGCGATGATGGCCCCGGCGGTGTTCCGACGCCACCGGGAGAGAGCCCCCCTTCTTCTTCTTCTTCCTTGACCTTCCCCCTAGATGGGAGAAGGGTTTACCCTCTGGTCCTTGGGTTCCATGGTGGCGGAGGGGCTCGCCCCTCTGAGATTGGATCTCTCTCTCTCTCTCTCTCTCTCTCTCTGTTTCCTTCTGTTTCTGTGCTCTCTGATTCTGCCCTTTCACCGTTTCTTAAATTCTCGGAGATCCGTAACTCCGATTGGGCTGAAATTTGGACACGATTTTTATCCGAATATTGGCTTTGTTGCGGCGGAAGAAGGGCACCAACCGCCTTACGGAGTGGCCACGAGGGCCCAGGGCGCGCCCTACCCCCTGGGGCGCACCCCTCACTCTCGTCGACCCCTCGGGCATCGTCTCGCGTTGATTCCACTTCCCAAAATTCACATGTATTCCAAAAAAATCTCCGTAAGTTTTTATCCCGTTTGGACTCTGTTTGATATGGATTTTCTGTGAAACAAAAAACATGCAACAAACAGGAACTGGCACTGGGCACTAGATCAATATGTTAGTCCCAAAAATAGTATAAAAAGTTGCCAAAAGTATGTAAAAGTTGTAGAATATTGGCATGGAACAATTAAAAATTATAGATACGACGGAGACGTATCACCCCGTAAGGTGCCTAATTGCACGGCGGATCAACCCCTAGAGGCCTGGATTGAGAGCTATGAGATGGCCATGGAGATGTTGGATGTTAGTGATGCTGCGTGTGCTAAGTACTTCACCATGATGTTAGATGGGCCGGCTCGTACTTGGTTGAAAGGATTGCCCGCTAACTCCGTTAGGTCATGGGCGGAGTTGAAGACGCGGTTTATCCAAAAATTTAAAGACATGTGCAAGCAGCCTATGTCGATTCTAGATTTAGACTCTTGCGTCCAAGGTGAGGGCGAGTCAACAACCAATTGGTTGCGCAATTTCAGCCATTATCCACTCATCAGATAGTATCAACGCCGGGTCAGCGGTCCTGATGTTGGAGAGGAATTGTCGGTTCCTTCCCCTTAAGCAGAAGCTGGGGCGTCTTAAGTGCCACTGCAATGATATGGGGGAGCTCATGGCGTCTCTTGTCAAATATGCCGACTCTGATAGCACTAAGGACCCTGAGTTTGATGAGGAGAAGGCTGGCAAGGGGAACAAGAATGGCAACGCCAAGGGGCAGCACGATACGGCGGGTCAAGGTAGCAATGGTAAGCGCAAGACTGATAATAATTTAGACTTTGTGGCTAATACAAATGCGTAGAATAATAATAAGCATCGAAAGGGGAAAGCGTCAACGCCCCGGTTTGGCGGGCCAAAGTTCAACCTTGAGGCGATGATGAATCAGCCTTGTCTGAAGCACGGTACGCAAGATAAGCCAACCAGCCATCTGTGGAAGGATTGCTTCATCATGAGGGAGTATAGAAATTCCAGTTTCTTCCAGAATAATCATGGCCCGAATGGCGGCTTAGGATCCGGCTCTCACGGACCTGGCTTTGGAGGCGGCGGTTCAAGCTCTGGTTTTTAAGGCCAAGGTAGTCAAGGTGGTTTTAATCAGCAATCTGGTCAAGGGAATCAGCAGCAGCAGTCTGGTTATCAGAGTAATCCGAAGCAGTTGAATAGTGGGCAGTATCATGTGTTCACCACAAGTTTATGCAAGCGAGACCAGAAGGTTCATAAAAGGGCAGTGAACGTGGTTGAGCCGGCGGTGCCTCGTTACTTGCGATGGTCTAAACATCCTATTGTATGGAGCCGGGAGGATCACTCGCCCCGGGTTGATAATCTGGGTGAGTTGGCTTTGGTGGTTGCGCCTTAGGTTGGAGGGTACAAGTTTACTAAGGTGCTCATGGATGGAGGCAGCAGCATCAATATCCTTTACTATGATACTTACCGTCGTATGAATTTGACTGACAAAGATCTTAAGCCGTCTCCTACTATTTTTCATGGCGTGGTGCCTGGTAAGTCGGCGTACCCAGTGGGCAAGATAGCTTTGGAAGTGGCTTTCGGTGATGATCATGATTATAGAGCTGAGACATTGACTTTTGAGGTGGTCAAGATCAAGAGCCCTTATCACGCCTTGTTTGGGCAGCCGACTTATGCTAAGTTTATGCAAGACCTTGTTATGTTTATCTGCAGCTTAAGATGTCGGGTCATAAGGGTACTGTCACAGTGCATGGGAACAGGAAGATAGCCTTGGAGTGTGAAGAGGGCGATGCTGCTTATGCTAAGTCTGTTTGTGCAACAGAGGAGTTGAAGTTTTACAAAGATAATGTAGACCCGGCAGATATGACTTGAAGAAGCCAACCACAGAGCATGACCCTTTGTTGAAGTTTAAGTCGGCAGATGACACTAAGCTGGTTGACTTTGTTCCTGGCGATTCATCCAAGCAGTTCAGTATCAGTGCTAATATGGATCCAAAATAAGAAAGCGCGCTCATCGAGTTCATCCGTGAGAACCGGGACATCTTTGCACAGAAACCTTCAGACATGCCAGGTGTACCGAGGAACTCGCTGAGCACACTCTCAATGTTGATCCAAAGTTTAAATCGGTCAAGCAATTCCTTCGTCGTTTTAATGAAGAGAGGCGCAAGGCCATTGGTGAAGAAGTGTCCCGGTTCTTGGCGGTTGGGTTTATTGTGGAAGTTTTTCATCCTGAGTGGTTGGCTAACCCGGTGCTGGTACTTCAAAAGAATGGCACTTGGCGTATGTGTGTGGATTACACTGACCTTAACAAGGCATGTCCGGCTGACCCTTTTGCTCTCCCCCGTATTGATCAGATCATCGATGCTATGGCGGGTTGTGAGCGTTTGAGTTTTTTGGATGCTTACTCTGGTTATCATCAGATCAAGATGGCAGTTAAGGACCGGAAGAAGACAGCTTTCATCACTCCCTTTTATGAAGATGGCGTGCAGAGCGTCTGGGTGATTATAAAACTTGTCAAAGTGGTGGATCGAATGTACTTGTTGAAGTGAAGGATCTGACTGGTGATGAAGTACTCGACTACTCAGGAGAGTGTCATTCCAAATGAGATGCAGCCCCCGAGTGCGGCGTAGCCCCCGAGCGTACTACAAGCTTCGACAACGGACATGTCGGAATACGAGAAATATAGTTTTTAATGGATGATTTGCAATTCATCGAGTCGGACTCGGGTAAAGATGAGGCAAACTCGCAAAGGAGTGAAGTGTGAAGTTTAATTATAAAAGGGACTTATCTGTCTCATGCCTGACGAGGTCTATATCATTGATACGAGGAAGATGATTCCACAGAGGGGTTGGCCGGATGTATTTGAAGTCAATAGAGCGACAAGGTCGGGGTTGTGGTGCGCTGGGACCGGTACGGTGACCGAGTCCAAGCAGCGATGAAGTTGGCGCATAGGGCCATCGAGTGATCGCGTAACTTGTGTAAAAAATGGAACAAGCCAAGAAATAATTTCTCGAGGAAATTCGGTGTGTGCTCAAATGATTTGTGTGAATAACACCCATAGACACCCGCTGGGAGTGCAAGGGGCTTGCTAGTTAACCAGCAAGAGTCTGAAAGAGCGAAGGATCCGTTCGAACTTGTCGAAGCGACGGATCCGACTGAACTCATTGGAATATTGGCTCAAATAAAATGGAAGTGTAGTGTTTCGACTAAGTTGCAGCCCCGGAGGACCGATGCAAACTTGAAATGAAGAACGACACATGGTGTTCGTGAATGATGTATGCGAAAAAATGGAAGTTCGACTCGGGAGTCACATAACCAGTACTAAGCAAGTATGTGAAAATAAGCAGCCGGGCGTAGAGGTACACTCGGTGGCGTGGCCTCCGAGTGAACATGATGTGTGAATTATGGGATACTCGGGAAAACAGAAATAACAGAACGTAAAATGACTTAGCTGTCTGAAGGCGCGCGAGTGGCCGAGTGGTGATGAGGCGACCAACCGAGTGGCGATGCGCGGGGCGGCCGAGTGGTTATGAGGTGACCAACCGAGTGGCGACGCGCGGGGCGGCCGAGTGGTTATGAGGTGACCAACCGATGGCGACGCGCGGGGCGGCCGAGTGGTTATGAGGTGACCAACCGAGTGGCGACGCGCGGGGCGGCCGAGTGGTTATGAGGTGACCAACCGATGGCGACGCGCCGGGCGGCCGAGTGGTTATGAGGTGACCAACCGATGGCGACGCGCGGGGCGGGTGAGTGGTTATGAGGTGACCAACCAAGAGGCGATGCGCGGAGCGGCCGAGTGGTGATGAGGTGACCAACCGAGTGGCGGCGCGCGGAGCGGCCGAGTGGTGATGAGGTGACCAACCGATGGCGACGCGCGGGGCGGCCGAGTGGTGATGAGGTGACCAACCGATGGCGACGCGCGGGGCGGCCGAGTGGTTATGAGGTGACCAACCAAGAGGCGACGCGCGGAGCGGCCGAGTGGTGATGAGGTGACCAACCGAGTGGCGACGCGCGGAGCGGCCGAGTGGTGATGAGGTGACCAACCGAGTGGCGACGCGCGGGGCGGCCGAGTGGTGATGAGGTGACCAACCGATGGCGATGCGCGGGGCGGCCGAGTGGTTATGAGGTGACCAACCGAGTGGCGACGCACCGGGCGACCGAGTGGTGATGAGGTGACCAACCGATGGCGACACGCGGGGCGGCCAAGTGGTTATGAGGTGACCAACCGAGTGGCGACGCGCGGGGCGGCCGAGTGGTTATGAGGTGACCAACCGATGGCGACGCGCGGGGCGGCCGAGTGGTGATGAGGTGACCAACCGATAGCGACGCGCGGGGCGGCCGAGTGGTTATGAGGTGACCAACCGAGTGCGACGCGCGGGGCGGGCGAGTGGTTATGAGGTGACCAACCGATGGCGACGCGCGGGGCGGCCGAGTGGTTATGAGGTGACCAACCGATGGCGACGCGCGGGGCGGCCGAGTGGTTATGAGGTGACCAACCAAGAGGCGACGTGCGGAGCGGCCGAGTGGTGATGAGGTGACCAACCGAGTGGCGACGCGCGGAGCAGCCAAGTGGTGATGAGGTGACCAACCGATGACGACGCGCGGGGCGGCCGAGTGGTTATGAGGTGACCAACCGATGGTGACGCGCGGGGCGGCCGAGTGGTTATGAGGTGACCAACCAAGAGGCGACGCGCGGAGCGGCCGAGTGGTGATGAGGTGACCAACCGAGTGGCGACGCGCAGAGCGGCCGAGTGGTGATGAGGTGACCAACCGAGTGGCGATGCGCGGAGCGGCCGAGTGGTGATGAGGTGACCAACCGATAGCGACGCGCGGGGCGGCCGAGTGAAGTAGACGTGTCCTGCGGAGTGGCGATGCGCAGGGCGTCAGGGTGATGTAGACGTGTGCCGCGGAGTGGTGACACGCGGGGCGTTAGGATGATGTAGATGCGTGCCGTGGAGTGACGATGCGCGGGGCGTCCGAGTGAAGTAGAGGCGTCCCGCGGAGTGATGACGCGCGAGGCGTCCGAGTGGTTGCTGGACCAAAACGTCTTTGTCCGACTGCCGTAGTGGTTTGTTAACCATCCGAGTAAATTCGCCTGAGCATGCGTGCGACTCGTTCGAGTGGATGGTCATTCAAGTGTGCTTTAGTCCCATCCGAGTGAACCTGGGTTCGAACAGAAAAGGGATTGGTAAGCAATTGTACAGTAATTTGAGAGCTAATTTGTAAAATGATCGGAGAGGATAAGGTCCTTAATCCTCTGCCGAGTGGCTGGAGACTTGGTCTGCCGGATTCATCGTTATCAAAGCGGAGTGCCGCCAGCCCCCGGAGGGAGGGGCCGTGTGTGGGGGTTCGTCGATGACGTTGCAGATGAGGCTGGAGACTACGACAAGCCGGACGGCGTCGGTGGTCATGCGTGGAGGTTCGACGATGGCCTTGCAGACGACAACGAGGCGGATGGCGCTGGTGGTTGCATGCTGAAGCCAACCAACCGAGTAGCCTGCACGTTAATTGTCCAGAGTGCAAAAAATCATCCATGGGCTAGCCGGCCGAGTGAACATGTTCGTTAGCCGGCCGAGCGAAAAGGTGAATCGGCCGAGTGAACCATAACTGGGTTGTGATCTGGTCGCAACGCCATCCGCCGAGTGGAATAAATGGTGGGTCGGTCAGACGACTTTGTTCATTTTAGCAAGCCTGCAAGTTAGAAAGTACAGACACCTCCACGAATATTTTTTTTTGGACTAATAAAGTGTCCACGCATGAATGCTATTTTGCAGGGCATAAAGACCACGGATGGCCGTGCATGCATGCACAAATTAACCTGCGCACTAGTCATCAATCGAGGGCAGAGAAAACTGGCGCATTAACTCCTCTGCATGCCCAGCGGACCATTAAATGATTGGCTAACGGCCCAAAGACTTGAGGTCGTGGGCGAGTTTTTGCATGGGCTAGCTTAACTATCGCAATAAGTAATCAGGTAATTAACTGCTATAATTGACTTGCGTACCTGGGAACGGGGTCATCGGCGGTGCCGGAGAGAAGTTCGGAATGTGTACCTCGCAGGCGTAGAGCAGCATGTCAACCGGCCCGGCGACGCTGGCGGTAACGGCGAATCTGACCGTGGCATTTCAGGTCGCGCTGCGCCCGCCGGAGCGGTCGGCGGTGACGCGCTGCGGCGAGTGCGGGTCACCGGACAGCGAGGCGACGGCGTAGCCACCGGAGCAGTCGGCGATGACGCGATGTGGCGAGCGCGGGTCACTGCTTGCCATCACCGTCGGAGCCGAGGAGGATCTTGAGGAGGGCGACGGTGGCGTGCTGCAGCGCGGCGCCGTCGGGGAGTCACTGGGGCTGAGCGTCTGCGAGGACATCCATTGTCGTGGCTCTCTCCTCTTTCGTCGTTCACAAGTGTGACATGCAAAAGAAACAAAAACCAATTAGCAAATCATCGATTGATTGTAAAGAGGACAGGATGAGATGAGCAACTCCCTGATTCTTTTGTATGATGAGGAGTATTTTGTGTGACGGCCGGGACTCCAATAGTCAAAATGGGAAGCGGCGATTGTTTGATCTCGGGAGATCATCCCAAGAAAGATTGGGTTGCCTGCAAAAATTAATCTCTTGCCGGCGATTGAAGAAAGAACCATATGCATCATGGCTCGATAGACGCCACGCCCCATGGTGGGCGCCAACTTTCGTGGTAACGATTCCGACAATAAGAGAGGGGTAGGATAAAGGAGCATGATCTATCGAGATGCATATGGGTGACACGGTGGTTTTAGCGAGTTCGGGCCTCTCACGATGGAGATAACAACCCTACGTCTCGTGCTCCGGAGAGGCTTTGTCTTATCTTAGTATGTATCCGGAGATTACAATGAGAGGAGAACGGATCCCCGTAGTCCTGAGACTAATGGTGAAAAAGAGAGAGAGATGGAAGAAAAGAGCCCCCTTGTCTAGTGGTGGGGGTGGCTTATATAGAGTGCGCCACCCCCTCACCCCTTATGTTACACGGTGGAGCATCAATGCCATAATGCCTGCCCACTACAAAACCGCCATGCTGACTATTGGTCTTTGCATATCCGAGTGAGTTACACGGCCGAGTGGAATGAGCTCGTCGAGTGAAGTGCCTTGCTCCGAGTGGTTGTTGTCATCCGAGTGACTTTCAAGTTGCGGTACATCTGGACGGCAATCTGGCCCAGGGGCCCGGTACAAAGTATACGGTGTCCATGGGTAGGGCCTTTAGGTCAGGCCTGTTACCCTACCCCCAATACATGTCCTCGTCACTTGGACCCCGTGGTTTGAAGTATATGCCTCAGACAGCTATCAAGTCTCAAGCACTTGTGGATTTCATTAATGGCTGGACCGAGTTGTAGATGCCTGATACGTCTCCAACGTATCTATAATTTTTCATTGTTCCATGCTATTATATTATCCATCTAGGATGTTTTATATGCGTTTATATGCTATTTTATATGATTTCTGGGACTAACCTATTAACCTAGAGCCCAGTGTCAGTTTCTACTTTTTCTTGTTTTTGAGTATCGCAAAAAAGGAAAACCAAACGGAGTCCAATTGACCTGAAATTTCACGGAGATTATTTTTGGACCAGAAGAAGCCCACAGAGTATCGGAGATGGGCCAGAAGAGTCCCGAGGCACCCACGAGGGTAGGGGGTGCACCCTACCCCCTGCGCGCACCCCCTACCTCGTGGCTGCCTCGGAGACCCCCCTGACTTGTTCCCGATGCCAAAAATCCTTATAAATATAGAAACCCCCGAAAAGAAACCTAGATCGAGAGTTCCGCCTCCGCAAGCCTCTGTAGCCACCAAAAAACAATCGGGACCCTGTTCCAGCACCCTGCCGGAGGGGGGGTCCCTCACCAGTGGTCATCTTCATCATCTTGGCGCTCTCCATGACGAGGAAGGAGTAGTTCACCCTCGGGGCTGAGGGTATGTACCAGTAGCTATGTGTTTGATCTCTCTCTCTCTCGTTTTCTTGATTCGGCACGATCTTGATGTATCGCGAGCTTTGCTATCATAGTTGGATATTATGATGTTTCTCCCCTCTATCTCTTGTGATGAATTGAGTTTTCCCTTTGAAGTTATCTTATCGGATTGAGTCTTTAAGGATTTGAGAACACTTGATGTATGTCTTGCGTGGGATACCTGTGGTGACAATGGGGTATTCTATTGATTCACTTGATGTATGTTTTGGTGATCAACTTGCGGGTTCCATGACCTTGGGAATCTATGCATAGGGGTTGGCACACGTTTTCGTCTTGGCTCTCCGGTAGAAACTTTTGGGCACTCTTTGAAGTTCTTTGCGTTGGTTGAATAGATGAATCTGAGATTGTGTGATGCATATCGTATAATCATACCCACGGATACTTGAGGTGACATTGGAGTATCTAGGTGACATTAGGGTTTTGGTTGATTTGTGTCTTAAGGTGTTATTCTAGTACGAACTCTAGGATAGATCGAACGGAAAGAATAGCTTCGTGTTATTTTACTACGGACTCTTGAATAGATCGATCAGAAAGGATAACTTTGAGGTGGTTTCGTACCCTACCATAATCTCTTCATTTGTTCTCCGCTATTAGTGACTTTGGAGTGACTATTTGTTGCATGTTGAGGGATAGTTATATGATCCAATTATGTTATTATTGTTGAGAGAACTTGCACTTTGGAGAGGCCTTGTTTCCTAGCATTGCAATACTGTTTGTGCTCACTTCTATCATTAGTTACCTTGCTATTTTTATATTTTTCAGATTACAAAAACCTATATCTACTATCCATATTGCACTTGTATCACCATCTCTTCGCCGAACTAGTGCACCTATACAATTTACCATTGTATTGGGTGTGTTGGGGACACAAGAGACTCTTTGTTATTTGGTTGCAGGGTTGTTTGAGAGAGACCATCTTCATCCTACGCCTCCCACGGATTGATAAACCTTAGGTCATCCACTTGAGGGAAATTTGCTACAGTCCTACAAACCTCTGCATTGGAGGCCCAACAATGTCTACAAGAAGAAGTTTATGTAATAGACATCAAGCAATTCTGGCGTCATTGCCGGGGAGGTGAGTGCTTGAAGGTATATCTTTAGATCTTGCAATCGAATCTTTTTGTTTCTTGTTTTATCACTTGTTTAGTCTATAAAAGAAAACTACAAAAAAATGGAATTAAGGGTGCCTCATATGCTTCATCTTTTTAATATCTTTCATGAAAATAAGGATTCCGATAATTGTGCCAAAATGTTAGAATAAGAATGCATTAAAATGTTTGGCACTAAATCTTTGAATGATGAGCATGATTGCAATGTTGTTAGTACGAATTCCTTGAATATCCATAGTACTAATGATGATTGCACTAGTCATGATGAAAATATCTCTTATAAGCATGACAACTTCTGTGGAGTGCATAGAGTTTGCAAGTACACACCAAATAGGGAAGATAGATTTTGCAAGAGGCATAAGTATTTAGAAACTAAATGGTTCCAAGAAAGGCTAGATGTTTGTGCTGAAAATTTAAATTTTATTAGCCATCCTTGTGAACTTTGCAATGAACATGGTCATTTAAATATCCAATGCAAATTGTTTCATGATCGAATCGTGTCCAAAAATTGTGATGACTTGATTTCCCTTGCGCATCATAATGAACTTAGTTTGCTTTTGGGTTATGAAGAAATGAAACGTATAACTGAGAATATTCTAGAATTTGCCCTTGATAAAGTTATTGATTTTGATATAGAGGAAATTTATATGTATTGTGCGGTGAATTGCATTGAAAATCCTAATATTGCCAATTACATAAAGACAAGAAAACAAATAGAAGATGAAGAGAATACTAATAAAAGGGAAGAGACTTCCCAATATCCTCCTATTATTTCTTATGATGAATCAGGTAACGAGGAGGAGCCTTCTATTCAACCAATCTCATTAATAAGGAGCTCCAAAAAGAGGATTAAACTTACACATGATGCGAAGAAGAAAAAGAAAATACGGAGAAGCAAAGGTAAAAAAGCATCCCTCTCAAATGGTGTTGCTCCTACTACTCATTGTGATGATAATAGTTGCTATAATATTGGTGCTATCCATACTATTAATGATGAGAGTGATTATGCTTATGATATGAAAAGGCCCAAGCTTAGGGATGCTATGTTTGATGAGAATGACATGTTTGAGAATTTATTTGTTGCAATTAATGTTTGTACCAAGCTTGGGGATACTATGTTTAATGAATATGATATTTTTAGTCCCCCAAGTTTTGATATGCAAATTATTATGATGATAGCATGCCTCCTACTTATGATGATTATATTGATGAAAGTGGGTTTGGAAGAGTGTCAACTTTAGGAAGTAATGATCCCACTATTTTGGAGGGTGTTGAATATTATTGTGATAATTATAAAAGTGGATTTACAGAGGTCATGACTTTATTTATTAATGATTCCACTATCTTGGAAGAGGTTTCAATCGATTATGATGAGAACAAAGTTTCTACTTATGATAATTATTGTGATGACACTTATGCTATAAAAAGTAGTGATGATTATATTAAAACCTGTCATGATTATGATTACCCTTTTTCTAAACATTACTCTTTTAATGTGGAAACAATTTATAGTATTCGAGTTTCTTATGATACTCTCACTATTCCGAATGAGAAGAAATTTGCTTATGTGGAGAGTAATAAAATTTCTATGCTTGTGGATCATGAAAAGAATGCTTTATGTGATAGTTATATTGTTGAATTCATTCATGATGCTACTGAAAATTATTATGAGGGAGGAATATATGCTTCTACATATTGCAATAATATCAAGTTTCCTCTCTATGTGTTAAAAGTTTTGAAGATATGCTTGTTTTGCCTTCCTATGCTAGTTGATTATTGTTCCCATAAGTTGTTTGCTCAAAAAATCTCTATGCATAGGAAGTGGGTTAGACTTAAATGTGCTAGTCATATTCTTCATGATGCTCTCTTTATGATTCAATTCTTATCCTTCATGTGAGCATCATTGAAATCATCATGCCTAGCTAGGGGCGTTAAACGTTAGAGCTTGTTGGGAGGCAACCCAATTTTATTTTTGTCATTTGATTTTGCTCATGTTTAGTAATAAATAATTCATCTAGCCTCTGTTTAGATGTGGTTTTATGTTTTAATTAGTGTTTGTTCCAAGTAGAACCTTTGGGAAGACTTGGCTGAAGTCTTTGCGATCTTACTGTAAAAAAACAGAAATTTTCGCGCTCACGAGATTAGCTGCCATTTTTTACTTGAGAGTGCTTTAGGTTGATTCTTTTTGCAGATGATTAATAGACAGATTCCTCAGTTCCACCAATTTATTTCATAATTTTGGGAGTTACAGAAGTATTAGAATGATACAGATTACTACAGACTGTTCTGTTTTTGACAGATTATGTTTTCATTGTGTTGTTTGCTTATTTTGATGAATCTATGAGTAGTATCGGAGGGTATGAACCATAGAGAAGTTGGAATACAGTAGATATTACACCAATATGAATTTATAATGAGTTCACAACAGTACCTAAGTGGTGATTTGTTTTCTTATACTAACGGAGCTTACGAGTTTTCTGTTGAGTTTTGTGTTGTGAAGTTTTCAAGTTTTGGGTAAAGATTCGATGGACTATGGAATAAGGAGTGGCAAGAGCCTAAGCTTGTGGATTCCCAAGGCACCCCAAGGTAATATTCAAGGACAACCAAGAGCCTAAGCTTGGGGATGCCCCGGAAGGCATCCCCTCTTTCGTCTTTGTTCATCGATAACTTTAGTTGGAGCTATATTTTTATTCACCACTTGATATGTGTTTTGCTTGGAGCGACATTTTATTTTCTTATTGTTTTGCTTGATGTTTGACTAAAATACCAAGATCTGAAATTCTTAAATGTTAGAGACTCTTCACATAGTTGCATAATTATTCGCCTACTCATTGATCTTCACTTATATCTTTTGGAGTAGTTTGTTGTTTGCTCTAGTGCTTCACTTATATCCTTTTAGAGCACGGCGGTGGTTTTATTTTATAGAAATTATTGATCCCTCATGCTTCACTTATATTATTTTGAGAGTCTTTTAGAACAGAATGGTAATTTTCTTTGGTTATGAAACTAGTCCTAATATGATAGGCATCCAAGTTGGGTATAATAAAAACTTTCATATAGAGTGCATTAAATACTATGAGAAGTTTGATACTTGATAATTGTTTTGAGATATAAATATGGTGATATTAGAGTCGTGCTAGTTGAGTAATTGTTAAATTGAGAAATACTTGTGTTGAGGTTTGCAAGTCCCGTAGCATGCACATATGGTAACCGTTGTGTGACAAATTTGAAGCATGGGGTGTTCTTTGATTGCTTTCCTTATGAGTGGCGGTCGGGGACGAGTGATGGTCTTTTCCTACCAATCTATCCCCCTAGGGGCATGCGTAGTAGTACATTGCTTCGAGGGCTAATAAACTTTTGCAATAAGTATATGAGTTCTTCACGACTAATGTGAGTCCATGGATTATACGCACTCTTACCTTTTCGCAATTTGCTAGCCTCTACGGTACCGTGCATTGCCCTTTCTCATCTTGAGAGTTGGTGCAAACTTCGCCAGTGCATCCAAACCCCGTGATATGATACGCTCTATCACACATAAGCCTCCTTATATCTTCCTCAAATCAGCCACCATACCTACCTATTATGGCATTTCCATAGGCATTCAGAGATATATTGCCATGCAACTTTCCACCGTTCTGTTTATCATGACACGCTCCATCATTGTCATATTGCTTTGCATGATCATGTAGTTGACATCGTATTTGTGGCAAAGCCACCTTCATAATTCTTTCATACATGTCGCTCTTGATTCATTGCATATCCCGGTACACCGCCGGAGGCATTCACCTAGAGTCATATTTTGTTCTAAGTATCGAGTTGTAATTCTTGAGTTGTAAGTAAATAGAAGTGTGATGATTTTCATTATTAGAGCATTGTCCCATGTGAGGAAAGGATGATGGAGACTATGATTCCCCCACAAGTCGGGATGAGACTCCGGACGAAAAGAAAAAATATATATATAAAAAAAAGAGGCCAAAGAAGCCCAAATAAAAGAAAAGAGGCAAAAGAGGCCCAAAGAAAAAAATGAGAGAAAAAGAGAGAAGGGACAATGTTACTATCCTTTTCCACACTTATGCTTCAAGATAGCACCACGATCTTCATGATAGAGAGTTTGTTATTTTGTCACTTTCATATACTAGTGGGAACTTTTCATTATAGAACTTGGCTTGTATATTCCAATGATGGGCTTCCTCAAAATGCCCTAGGTCTTCGTGAGCAAGCAATTTGGATGCACACCCACTTAGTTTCTTTTGATGAGCTTTCATATATTTATAGCTCTAGTGCATCCGTTGCAAGGCAATCCCTACTCCTCGCATTGACATCAGTTGATGGGCATCTCCATAGCCCGTTGATTAGCCGCGTAAATGTGAGACTTTCTCCTTTTTGTCTTCTCACATAACCCCTATCATCATACTCTATCCCACCTGTAGTGCTATATCCATGGCTTGCGCTCATGTATTGCGTGAGGGTTGAAAAAGCCGAAGCGCATTGAAAAGTATGAACCAATTGCTCGGCTTGTCATCGGGGTTGTGCATGATGGCAGCATTTTGTGTGACGAAAATGAAGCATGGACAAACTATATGATTTTGTAGGGATAAGCTTTCTTTGGCTATGTTATTTTGATAAGACATAATTGCTTGGTTAGTATGCTTGAAGTATTATTATTTTTATGTCAATATTAAACTTTTGTCTAGAATCTTTTGGATCTAAATATTCCTGCCACAATAAATAAGATTACATTGATAAATTATGTTAGGTAGCATTCCACATCAAAAATTCTATTTTTATCATTTACCTACTCGAGGACGAGCAGGAATTAAGCTTGGGGATGTTGATACGTCTCCAACGTATCTATAATTTTTGATTGTTCCATGCTATTATATTATCCATCTAGGATGTTTTATATGCGTTTATATGCTATTTTATATGATTTTTGGGACTAACCTATTAACCTAGATCCCAGTGCCAGTTTCTGTTTTTTCCTTGTTTTTTGAGTATCACAGAAAAGGAAAACCAAACGGAGTCCAATTGACCTGAAATTTCACGGAGATTATTTTAGGACCAGAAGAAGCCCACGGAGTATCGTAGATGGGCCAGAAGAGTCCCGAGGCACCCACGAGGGTGGGGGGCGCGCCCTACCCCCTGGGCACGCCCCCTACCTCGTGGCCGCCTCGAAGACCCCCCTGACTTGTTCCCGGCGCCAAAAATCCTTATAATTATAGAATCCCCCAAAAAGAAACCTAGATCGGGAGTTCCGCCGCCGCAAGCCTCTGTAGCCACCAAAAACCAATCGGGACCCTGTTCCGGCACCCTGCCGGAGGGGGGATCCCTCACCGGTGGCCATCTTCATCATCCCGGTGCTCTCCATGACGAGGAGGGAGTAGTTCACCCTCGGGGCTAAGGGTATGTACCAATAGCTATGTGTTTGATCTCCTCTCTCTCTCTATCGTGTTCTTGATTCGGCACGATCTTGATGTATCGCAAGCTTTGCTATTATAGTTGGGTCTTATGATGTTTCTCCCCCTCTATCTCTTGTGATGAATTGAGTTTTCCCTTTGAAGTTATCTTATCGGATTGAGTCTTTAAGGATTTGAGAACACTTGATGTATGTCTTGCATGTGCTTATCTGTGGTGACAATGGGGTATTCTATTTATTCACTTGATGTATGTTTTGGTGATCAACTTGCGGGTTCCGTGACCTTGGGAATCTATGCATAGGGGTTGGCACACATTTTCGTCTTGGCTCTCTGGTAGAAACTTTGGGGCACTCTTTGAAGTTCTTTGTGTTGGTTGAATAGATGAATCTGAGATTGTGTGATGCATATCGTATAATCATACCCACGGATACTTGAGGTGACATTGGAGTATCTAGGTGACATTAGGGTTTTGATTGATTTGTGTCTTAAGGTGTTATTATAGTACGAACTCTAGGATAGATCGAACGGAAAGAATAGCTTCGTGTTATTTTACTACGGACTCTTGAATACATCGATCAGAAAGGATAACTTTGAGGTGGTTTCGTACCCTACCATAATCTCTCCGTTTGTTCTCCGCTATTGGTGACTTTGGAGTGACTCTTTGTTGCATGTTGAGGGATATTTATATGATCCAATTATGTTATTATTGTTGAGAGAACTTGCCCTAGTGAAAGTATGAACCCTAGGCCTTGTTTCCTAGCATTGCAATACCGTTTGTGCTCACTTTTATCATTAGTTACCTTGCTGTTTTTATATTTTCAGATTACAAAAACCTATATCTACTATCCATATTGCACTTGTATCACCATCCCTTCGTCTAACTAGTGCACCTATACAATTTACCATTGTATTGGGTGTGTTGGGGACACAAGAGACTCTTTGTTATTTGGTTGCGGGGTTGTTTGAGAGAGACCATCTTCATCATACGCCTCCCACGGATTGATAAACCTTAGGTCATCCACTTGAGGGAAATTTGCTACTGTCCTACAAACCTCTGCACTTGGAGGCCCAACAACATCTACAAGAAGAAGGTTGTGTAGTAGACATCAATGCCTGAGGAGAAGCCGGATAGCACATATTGGACTATTCACTTTGATGGATCCAGGCAGTTGGAAGGCTCGGGGGCTGGAGTTATTTTGACTTCCCCACGAGGTGATAAATTATGCTATGTTTTAAGGTTGATGTTCCCTTTTACTAACAATGTAGCTGAGTATGAGGCCTTGCTCCATGGTCTTCGGAAGGCTAAAGAGATGAATTTAAACCGGGTGAGGTATTTTGGCGACTCGGATTTGGTGGCTCAGCAAGTTTCAGGCACTTGGGATTCGAAAGATCCACTCATGGCGGCTTATCACCGAGAGGTTGATGCTATTGCTGGTCATTTCAAAGGTTATCAAGTGGAACATGTTGATCGCAGGAAAAATGAGGCGGCTGATGCTTTAAGCTGGCAAGGGTCCCAGCGTAAGCCGGTACCACCTAATGTTTTCCTTGATATTCTGCATAATCCTTGGTTAAATTGCCTACGAAGGAGGATCTTGCTGTTCCTAACCTGGAGGCGCAGTTGGTGGTGGCTCTTCATGCTATTCCTGATTGGACAGTTCCATATTTGGCTTATTTGACCCTGGGTGAGTTACCTGAAGATGAAACTTTGGCCAGGCAGATAACCCGGCGGTCTAAGTCAATGACTATTGTGAATGGTGAGTTGCACCGATGCAGTGTCACGGGGGCGTTTCAATGTTGTGTTTCTCCTGAGGAGGGCCGTGAGATTCTAGGAGAGATTCATGAAGGAGACTATGGCCATCATGTCGGCTCTAAGTCTCTCGTGGCTAAGGCTTTTCGTCATGGGTTTTATTGGCTGACGGCTCATGCTGATGCAGAGGATTTGGTCAGTAAATGTGATGGTTGTTAGAAATTTTCAAGACGAGCTCATGTGCCGGCTCAAGAATTGAGGATGATTCCAATTACTTGGCCATTTGTAGTCTAGGGGCTGGATATGGTTGGACCTTTTAAAAGATCCAATGATAAAAAGACCCGCCTTTTGGTGGTGGTTGACAAGTTTACAAAGTGGGCTGAGGCAGAGCCGGTCAGTAAGTGTGACGTGGTGACGGCAGTTCAATTCATCAAAAGGGTGATTTTCCGTTTTGGCTACCCTCGCAGCATTATAACTGATAATGGCACTAATCTGTCTAAAGGTGCTATGAAAGAATTCTATCAATGAGAGCATATTCGTCTTGATATGTCATCAGTGGCTCACCCCCTGTCCAATGGCCAAGCTAAAAGAGCCAATCAAGAAATCTTGAGAGGCACAAAACCCCGGCTTATGGTCCCTTTGCAGAGGACGCCGGGTTGTTGGGTTGAGGAGTTACCTTCAGTGCTTTGGAGTATCAATACCACCCCCAACAGATCTACGGGTTACACGCCTTTCTTCATGGTTTACGGAGCAGAGGCGGTTCTCCCAAGTGACATCTGTCATGACTCGCCCCGTATGGCGGCTTATGTTGAAGCTGATAATGAAAAAGCACATCAGGATGCTCTTGACCTTCTGGATGAGGAGCGTAACCTTGCGGCGGCTCGTTCGGCGATTTACCAGCAAGATCTGCGTCGTTACCATAGCCGTCGGGTTAAAACTCGGACCTTTCAAGAAGGTGACTTGGTGCTCCGGCTCATCCAAGATCAAATAGACATGCACAAGTTATCCCCACCTTGGGAACGGCCCTTTGTGGTCAGCAAAAATCTGAACAATGGGTCATACTACCTCATTGATATTCGAGAGCACAAGGACTCATGCAAGTCTGAGGAGGAGACCCGCCGGCCATGGAACATTGCTCATCTTCGGCCTTATTACACCTGAGCCACCGGCTCTTGTGTTGTACATATTTTTATCCCTGTATATATTATGATCAAGTATAATAAAGCCGGCACCCCTGATAATTCAGGGCCTTTGTCATTTCATTTCTGAGTATCTGAGTCTTTATTGTCAGTTCATAAGATCACTTGGGGGCTTCTTGCTCATTGAGCATAGCTATGACTACCCTCTTGATCCGGCTTACACGCCTTGTTACAACAATAACATGGGGGCTTCCTGCTCATTGAGCATAGCTATGACTACCCTTTGATCCGGCTCATACGTCTGGTTGCAAATAAATTGGGATTTTTTTCTTAAAGTTAAAAGGTTACCAAAGAGAACTTGTTACAATGTACAGTTCAAACATATGTAACCTGCCTTGATGGCTTGTTGAAAAATCATTTGGGGGCTTCCTGCTCAATGAACATAGCCTTATTTACCCTTTTGATTGGCTTGGACGCCAGGTGTATTCACCAAAAATCCGGGTTATCCTGCCTTTGTATGCCTGCTACTCCGACTAGGTAATCCTGGAATGACTCGCCGAACTATTGACAGTCAATCTTATAAAGACCCTGAACTTGTCAAAGTTAAAACGATGATTGGTCATGTGAGGCCTGGTTTACAGGTTTGAATAAGGGTTTAACTCAGTGGCTGTGCGGCCTTGAATAGCACTTGATATTGAGGCTTGGCAAGCTATGAAGGCCTTGTTTTCTGATTTGTATTTGCTTTGAACATTTTTGGGTTCATCTTGTGTACCGTATTGATATATGGTTTAAAATCGGTTCGGGCCATGTTGCCTTGATCCTTATGATTCATATTTGAATCTATCCGGAGTTTTGATAGCCCAGCCTGGCTTTGCACGATAAGTCGCCAGTGTGTTTTGATTATGCGCTTGGAGTTCTGCGCTCTAAGTCTTTGGGATGTTACCCTTGCTGCATATGGCGTTGTAAGCCGGCAGTATGAATAAATTGCACAAGGCGTTGTGCTCTGAGTCTTTGGGCTATTACCCTTACTGAATACGGCGTGGTAAGCCGGCAGAATGAACAAATATCATAGGTATGATATCTACTTGTTATGAATATACGAGGTTTTGATAAACCCGCCCTGGTTATAGACTATACAATCACTAGTGGATTTTATATGGGGTATTATGACCCGCCCTGGGGTAAACCGCCAGGGTACATGTTGTTTAATTGTGTGCAGGGCATATGATAACATGATCCGCATGATTGACCAAAATTACGAGCATAAGTGGCAAGATCTTTAATGTTAGATCGGCGGCTCAAATGTGTTATGCAAATAAAACATGCACGATGGCATGGCAGATCATGGTTTTTCTCTAGCCTATTACAAGGCATTGAACAACCCAAAAGAATAAGTGTTTTTCATGCACACAGCATCACATGCTATGGATCATAAGCCGGTCCTTGATCAATTGTCTTGGCCCTGGCATGTTGACAATTCTGGGTTATCTTGTGCCGGCTCTTCTTCTTCCTCTTCTTCACCCGTTGGCTGGAAGTCAGATGTGGCCCAATTGATCCCAGTCAAAGCTTTGAAAACAACTTCCTCATCTATTAGAGTTGACGGGTCAATGTCAGGGGCAAAGGTATGCTTACGGGTTGGAGGGATGAGGTCCACGTCCTCATGAACCGGCGCCTACACTTTGGCATTTTTTGCATCATAAACCAGATGGTACTTGGAGAGGTATGTCTCTTCAACCAGTTTGCTTGCCCAGGGACGCATCTCCTTTACTATTTTGGTGAAGTCATCAGCACTGAAGGGAGACCCGTCTTCTTTCAAGCTGGGACAGCCGGTTGATATCTCTTTCGGGTCAAGTTCAGCTTGCCATGCTTTTGCCCGGCTCAAGGCAGTGATGGCACCGGCTCTGGCGGCTGATCGCTTCAAATCCTCAACCCTTTGTGGCAGCACAGACAGCTTTCCCAAAGTGTCCTTGATGAGGGATGGCGATTGCTTCTTATGAGAGGTAGCAGAGATAGCTAGTTGCGCGCCAGTGTATAATTGCTCTACAAGAGTGTAGGCGGCTTTCAGCTTCATGCGCATATCTGAGCCAAGATGAGAAATTCTGGAGCCTGCATTACCAAAGAAATTGATAAGCCGGATGAATGATTATTCAAGGCATTGATGGTGATAGATTGAAATACAGTATTACTTACCAAAGATGGCGGCTGTCATGCTATTAATTTGATGTTTTAAACCGGACAACTCATCAGTCACCGATTTAAGAACATCTTTGGCATCTTCTGCTCTTTTCAATAAAGTTGCCTTCTCGGTCTCCCAGCCGGTTCTCTCAGCACTGAAGTCCTTTTTTAGCTTTTCAATATTTTCCAAAGCGGTCTTCAGTTCTGATTTGGCTTTGGAAGTCTCCTCTTGCTGGGACTGAATGTTTTGCCTCAGATCAACCACTTGGGAATCTTTCATATTCAATCCAGCCTACAAAATAAGGTGAGTTAGCAGCAATATATGGTTATGATGATCACTTTATTTGAAGTCCCAAGCACAATACAAGTATTTCACTTGGCACTTGGGGGCTAATGCACATTGCTCTTTTTTAAAGACAATTCTATGATGACCCGGCTAACTGCTATGACTATAGCTGACTCATGGGGGCTACACACTTGGATTTTATTCACAGTTATGGTGATAAGTCCCGGCTTCTCTATGTTGATTAAGCCGGCCCTTGGGGGCTACAGGTGCAAAGTTGATCACTACTATTTGAAGTCCCGTCTTAACTTATCAGTTAAGCCGGCCCTTAGGGGCTGCATATGCAAAATTGCTCCCTAGTATTTGAAATCCCGGCTTTAGCTATGCAGCTTAAGCCAACCCTTGGGGGCTACTCGTTTTTTGACTCTACAATTACAATATTCCATGACATGACATGAATGAAAGACTGCAAAGTTTATTTAAAGTCTGCAGCATATTCAATTTTCTCATATCCAGTAGACTTGGCGGCTGGCAGAGATATGTTTATATGGAAAAGATTGTAGCATTTACCTCAAAATGTTCCATCATAAGATTGACCAGGCCGGCTTCGGAGTCACGGCTGGTGTGAAGGTGGTTTAAGTTACCGGAGTGAAGCTCTTGATCATTGAACTGGGCATAGCTTTCCAAGTCCACTTTCCACTTGCCCTTTTCAACAACAGAAAACTCTTATTTGGCGTTGTGTTTGGATAGGGCAGTGGGGTTGCATGGGGCTGTATAAGCGGTGCCAGTAATCATTATGTCTTCAGTCTCTTGAGCCGGTTGGGCAAGGACTGGGCGCCTTAGCAGCTTCTGGGTCAATGTTCAGGGGATCCACGGTGACCGGGTGTTCTGTTGGCGGATCATCCATGGCTGCTTCTGAAATTTGATGCAAAGACTCAGACATTGTCTTCTCCGGGTCAGCATCTTTGGCCGATTTATCAACCTTCAGCTTCTTGCTGGGTTTGGCCATAGCACTGCAAGTAAAACACATGATGAGATTAATGTGTCAATTGGCTACGTGTTGAAGCAAACATGTTTAATGATCTTACCCAGGGACAGTCTTGAAAAGAGGGACCTGAGTCCTAGTTGAGTCAGCGGAAGAAGAATGAGAGGTTCCCTGATAGTTTGAATCTGACGGGTTAAGATGTTGTCGAAAAAGACCCGCCTTGGGATAAGCTAAGTCGAAAATATTTGAAACCTCTGGACAGCGCTTGCAAGGAGTCGGCGTGTTTGGTAAGCCGGAGGAGAGAATCCTGCCACCTGTCCCGGGTCGTGCGGCGAGCTTCATGTTGCTGCTTCTTCAAAATAAAGTTGGGACCCAAATAAGCTAAAGGATGAGAAAACCTTACTTTCCGGCTTGCTTGACGAACTTTCTGTCTTGGCAGAGGTTCTGAGTCAGAGGAAAGGATAGTTACCTCTTCGCCATCTGCGTGGCTGCCTTCCGCGTCATCCTGATGGTGATTATTGTCAATAAGATGTACAAAAAATGAGCCAAGGGAGTCAAGTTCTACCTCCGACTCAACGTCATCCAGGTCAAATAGCTCGGAGGTGTTGGTCTTCTTCTTGGCAGGCTTTTTCTGAGCCTTATTCTTCGTCCGGGTCTTCTTGACCGGCTTATCCTGCAGCTCCCTATTCCAAAAAGGAGAATCGGCCTACAAAAATCAAATGGGTATAAGAGGACAGTTTAAGTGAAGAAATGATTAAACCGGAAATTGTTTAAAAGCTTACATCGGCAGCTTGTTGAGAGCGCAGAAAGGATTCAGTCCAGTTTTGCTACAATCTGCCAAGCTCTCGTTCAGCAGAGACTTGGTCATGTCGTTGATGTCATCATCGTCAGCTGTATCTGGCAGTGGCGTTCCTGGTCTTTTAAGTCGCCGGTGTACTCGCACATCAAGCCAGGGCGGTGGCTTAAGGGCAAGATTCTCCAGGCGACCCAACATCGAACTAGGTCGATTCCGGTCAAGCCGTTGGCCATTAAGGCTCTAATCTTTGAAAAGACGGGCATAAACTTGACCCGCTCCGCTGTGCTGATGCGTTCCGGAAGAGGGTGCCTGTTGCTAAGCCGGTTTGCACGATAACCCGATAGAGGATTTTCCCCTTCTGGAGAGGTGTCTTGACAATAAAACCAAGTTTGGTTCCAGTCCTTGGGATGACTGGACAGCTTGGCGGCTGGGAAGGTGGCTTCTTTCCGCCTTTGAATTGAAATGCCGCCTAATTCTAGGCTGGGCCCGTCAGTAAATTCAGTCTGGCGGTTTAGGTAGTAGAACTCTCTGAATAGTTCTACAGTGGGCTCCTGTTGAAGGTATACTTCACAAAACAATTGAAAATTGCAGATATTGGTGACAGAATTGGGTCCGATGTCTTGAGGATGGAGTTGAAAGAAGTGCAGCACATCATGGAAAAAATTTGAGCCGGGCGGAGTGAACCCCCGGAGCATGTGATCAGTGAAGACGACAACTTTGCCCTCTTTGGGTTCGGGGATGGTTTCTGTTCCTAGGGCTCTCCAGTGAATGAAATTCTTCGCGGCTAAAACACCTACTTAAACATGTTCATCCAATGCTTGCTCGATAACCCGGGAAGCGACCCAGTTGCATGAGGTGACAGTCTTGGTCATTTTTTGAGGAGGAAGGTCTAAAAAGAAAACATTGCTAGTTTAAGATTATGCTTCTAAGCCGGCCAATTGATTCAAAATAAAGTGCTATAAAGAGCCAACGTGTTAACCGGAAGATAACACTAAGTTATGTAGATTTATATATAATGGCGGCTTAAAAGGGGACTAATGGTACATGGTGGGTTACGGTTTATCAGTTAAGCCGCCCGAACAGTTGTCATATTTCAGATCTGTAAGTGAGGAATTGCTAAGTGATGGACAAACATATTCTACAAATTGCTGCTGTAATTTTGGATCTACAACATTGTGGAAATAAAATAAATTCTAGACCTAAAGTGAAGGCAGTGGAAGAACTCATGCGTTTGGATGGATCTTATACAGGAAAAATGCCTACTACAACTGGGAAAGGGATGCTAAGCTACTACTGTGCGTTTTCAATATAATATTCAGATTCAACTATGCGATCTAAAAGAGGAAAAACGAGGAACAGTGAAGAACTCCGATGAACTAGGCAAACCCTAATGGAGATCTATTATATGGGAGAAGGAGTACTTGCTGATGTTGTTGGACAGTGGGGGTGCGCCGCGGTGCTCTAGTTCTTTCAGGGTGATGCAGCGGCCGGAGTTGAGGCAGTTGACGGAGGCCGACGGCGGCGGAGCTCGGGCGTGCAGGGGCGTTGCGAGGAAGAAGATGGAGATGAGGGGGCATGGGTAAAAGTGAAAAACAGGCCCCCCTTTCCCTATTTATAAGGAGGTGGATAAATGGCATGCACCGGAATCGAGGGGGCTGAAAAAAATGATTATGTGGCTACAAGGACGCCTCGATTTTTGGGAGGTCCATTAAAAATAAAGATATGATGGGATGTTCTTGGCTTTGTGTGAAGTTAATGCAAGATGGCGTCATGTCGGGTTAATACAAATCTGTGAGCTGACGTATGGCGGGTTACAGCAAGTTCATAAAGTTGATGATGGAAGATTCTACTAAGTCAAGTACTGAAGATTGGTGTGAACAAGTTCAAATTAACCTGAGGCCTAATGTTGGGGTATAACTATTGGGTATGACCCGCCCAGGAAGGGCCGGGTCATACCACTGGTGACTTCAAGATGAAGATGGCAGGTTAAGAAGCAAGCCTATTATAGGCCCAAGACCTAGAGGCGACTTGAGGTCCAGGAGGATGAACCGCCATATGTTTAACTTGTATTGTAAGGCAAGCTTAGTTAGTCACCGAGCCGGACACGTTGTGTGTGAGCCGGCCGGGACTCTGTAAGCCGCCATGCATCAACCAGTGTATATAAGGGGGTGACCCGGCGGCGGTTGGGACAAAAAATAAGAGATCGAGAACTAGGTCAAGCGTATTCGCTACCTGGTAATCGAAACCCAAGCAATACAACCCCAAACTGGAGCAAGCCTTTACCTCGTTGTGAGGGGCCGAACCAGTATAAACTCTTTGTGTCCTTTGTCCCGATTAACCCCGTCAAGCTAACCTAACTGCGATGGCTCCACATCTAAGTCCTTTTGCTAGGGCATATGCCGTGTTAAGTCCACGACACTAACTTAACATTTACGTGTACATATTCGTAAATATACATACCCGACGTGAAATTTATGTGTATATACTCATAAATATACTTACCCTCATGTGAAATTTATATGCGCATGCACATAAATGTACATAACTAAATATAAAATTTATGCCTGCATACCTCGACGTGATTTTCTTCTCTACATACCCATAAAAATGTACATACCCCAACATTAAATTTATGTATACATGCACCGATATTTATTTATATATACATACTCTGATGTGAAGTATATTTGTATATACCTGAACGTAAAATTTGGAAGATTTAGTCCATTTATGACATGAGAGAACGAGGCCAAGCATAACACCAACTAAAAGCACATATCGAAACATCTTGAATTTTTGGATTTTCCGCACAACACATCATTTTTGAGCTGCATCTCATTTATCTGTTGTCTCAGTGGTTCAATGGAGTACTCGAGCAACTCACTTACGTACTTCTGCACGAGATCAACTATATCCATGTGTAGCAATACTTTGTCCTTGGTGTATGTGGATCGCAATATACATACACATATTCATGTGAGCAACACTAGACGATAGAGTTGAATTGTGCAAATTAGCAGAAATAGACCGAGAGGTATTTTTTGTCATATTACCTTTCCATGGTTAGCGCAGATATAGAACTCTCACTCTGGATTCCATTCTGTGTGCGACATATGCTTATCAGCAGGGCGTCGACATCCGCAAGCAGCACAGGTGCCCTCGCTCGATTTGCGACAGCTTCGGCGCTGGTGGCGTAGCTGCCGATCGAACGGGCGTCGCGCTGTAGCGGGATGATTCGCTGGACAGGGCCGGCTGCATTGGCTGTGGCGAGCTCATGCCATAGCCAACGAGTCCAGAGGAGAGCTCGGCCAAGGCGGCAGAGTCCCAAACTTTCGGCACGCCCCGCTGACGTGGGTTCGCACGCGGGGCTCGTGCCGATTCGATAAGCTCGGGTGGGTGAATTGTCCCCAAAGCAGCTAGCTAAGAAGGAGCATATATTTATGGAGAATGGAAGTGAATGTATTTGAGAAACAAGGGCTGCCAACACTTCTATATATAGACAAAACTTAGTGTTAATTGGGCACAACAGCACTAGATACTTTATCTATGGCGTGTATACAAAGCGTACGCCAGCAATATCTTTCAACTGATCAGCATAGCTGGGCCCACATATTAGTGACGTCTGACAAAATATCGACGCCAACACTAACCATATATAGCTGGCGTACCAATTATGCCGATGCCGGTACTATTGAAAAAAATAGTGCTGGTGTTGATGAAAAATGCCGTGCCAACCATTTTTTCACTAGTGTGGAAACCACTTAACTGCCTTGGGATAGTTCTCTCCGCGCAACAACTTGCTCCGAGCATTCGTAGGTCGCCACAGGCCTATGGATTAGCCCCACTGTCATAGGTCGTGCCTATAACAGGTGGCCCACCAGCCGTTGACGTCATTTTTGGGGACAACTGTTCGCGGGGCCAGATGTTGGTGGGGACCTTGTCGGGAGAGCAACTCTCTCCTACTACAATCTTGGACTTAACATCGTCGACGGTGTCACGGGACTCCTCTTCAAGTATGATGGTCTTGTCGATGAGAGTCTTCACATAGATCTGTATACCACCATGTTGTTGAGAGGCAAAGTGGAGTATGGACTCCTTCTGGATGTTGCAGCGAGCAAGGGTGCTTCCATCCTAAAGTTGCTTGCCAGCAAAAAGGTGACGACTTCTTTCATTGAGAGACGTTATGTCTATCTTGGATCTTGACGAAGATCTGCATGCCACCTTAGAAGGGGCATGGGTGTGTATTGTTGAGAAGTAGCCATCATTCCCCACCAAAAAGATTGCCGTGGCCCACGCTTGACGGGCCCGTGAGGCCCTGGTCTTCACAGGACCGACAACGAGCCACTCGTACATCTATGTAATCATGGGTTCAACCACTTGTGGTCATGTTTTCCGTTTATTTGTTTCATTGTCGAGTACTCGTTGACTTGAACTTATTTCACGTTTAATAGTATGGTTGTGTGCACTGTGTGAGGCAAAGACCAGGGTACTCCCCTTTTGAAAAAAGAAATATTCTATTTCATTGTGCCCCGGCCAAGTTTCTTTCGAGTTGTGTCCGCGATAGTTTTGGCGTTAACTGGGCCCCTAATTCTATGGTCGGTATACTTATGCTTCTCCTTGACGCAACAACGTAGATTGGCTTGGCGCTCATTCGCGGCGTTGGTTTGGACCCTCTGAACTACTCGCAACAAATTAGCAATTGAACATATTTTACCTAATTATCCCGCTAACTACATCTTCAAATGGTATTTATTCGTTCAGCAATGAAGTCCCCATGGGAAGAGGCAAGACAATGAAGCAGCCATTGAAATTCTCCGCACTATCAAACACCACCACGCCATCAATAGAAGTGCTCATGATGAAGCCTAATAGTGCCCCTAGCTAGCGTTATCAGTTACTTTGGGCTCTGTCTTTTTTATATCGGTTGGCCTTTGTTTGCCTAAACTTGTTATCAGTCTGCAGAACCATTTATCTCTTTGTGTTTTGTCAAAAAAAAAGGTATTTCTTTGTGGCCTTTGTCGGCTTTGTTAATATAAAGTCAGATGCTTATGCCTTTTATCTGAAAATATGGAGTGTTATTGTCTTCTAAAGGCATCTTCGATTCATTGAACTGCAACACGAATAATAGAGAAACATAAGAGTTATATATGGCACGACTTATTGAATCCTATATATCTAAAAAATGAATCCTACAGGAATAAAAAAACACAAAAATATGCAATGGAAATTATTTGATTGTACCATGAGAAAAATATAGGAATTTGTAGGCACTTGCCTAGTTGTCAAATAATCAAATAAAAAATCATATGAGGCCGTGCTTAAGTTTTTTTCTTCTGAAAATGGATGCAAAATAGTCCGAACAAAAATCATATATAACTAAATAGGTGATCATCACTAACATATTTCCCTCGAGACGCAAGCATGCCACCTTAACCTAGAAGTCCGACCTCAACTTTACTTACTTATCCTTACTTATGAAGCCTGTTATCCCAAACAAGTTGGGGTAGGCTAGATATGAAACCCTTTTACGAGGACTTCTCAGGAGGTCACCCATCCTAGTACTACTCTCACCCAATTGGGTTGTCCACCTCAACCTACAATAAATATTTTACAACCATTCGATAAATCATATGTATCTCAACTTTTGTTCTCATATTATTATTATTTGCAAGGAAAAACTTTTGAGATATTCATCAAGAAACTCATTCATCAATTGCCAAGATAGTACTCCCTCTGTAAACTAATATAAGAGCTAGTGATCTATACGTTCTTATATTAGTTTACGGAGGGAGTACAAAGAACACCAAAAGTAAAAAATACATCCAGGTCCGTAGACCACCTACCGACGACTACAAACACTGAAGCGAGCCGAAGACGCGCCATCATCTTCGCCCCTGCCTCATTGAAGTCGGACAAACCTTGTTTTAATAAACAATCGAAAAGTCGTCGTGTTAAGGCCACATAGGATCAACGCACTAGAACAACAACCGCCGCTGATTAATCTAAATATTTATGGTATACAATCAAATCACATTGAAATATATTGTAAAATATTCCGGCATCAACATGAGGACTATCATCTAGATTTTCTTGATTTTCAGTCCTATATATATAAATCAAACAAGGATTTTGTTTGTTTGAAAAGGCGGTTAAACCCCGGCCTCTGCATCAATCGATGCATGCAGCCGTCTTTATTAATTATCCAACAAAGGTCTCACAAGAACATACATCAATCCACCTAAAACCATCACTCACACCTACAAAATAATATGGAGTGCTTTCACTTCCCACATCTAAAACCGGTGTCGTCGTCGATCCATCCACATAACGTATCGGAACCAACAGCCGGTGCAGCAGACCTAAAGCGCACGCCACATGTACATGTTTTAGAAGCCGCCATCGTCGTCGTACCATTGACCCATCTTCAGGAGAGAGATCCGCATCATCCTTGCTAGTCTGGACATCCGTCGACGCCACCACGTCACCCAACGGCGCCACCGCCCTGCGCTCGTCCGTCCAGACGCGAAGACTCTGGAAGATCCGTCGTACATAGCACTTTCCAACCAATCATGACTCGGCGTAGCACCTGTCAGCCAGGCGTGACTTGAAAGCTCCACCGAAGCTCCGTGCAAGACGAAGCCGCTCCACCTCCTGCCTCTGTCTTCCAGCGCTACTCCACAAAGGATGTTCCCAAGAGAGAAACGGCACCGCAGTACCGCCATCGTCCGATCTGGAAGACCGGATCGTAGTGTTTCCCCCGAAGCAGCACGAGTGGGTTGACAACAGTTACACGAGATGTCTTCGTCAAGGTAACGGCGCAAAACGCCATCATCGCCCGTCATCTACTCGGTTTTCACCAGCAACTATGTCTCCTCAACTCGCAGCCGGGACTAGATGACGGATCTTGAGATCCGACCACCCAGCCACAAGCCGACCACCTCCGGCGAAGGAGGTGACCACCACCGCCACGCCCAGGGCCGAAGCCCCCGACGTCCTCGTGTTGCAGGCCGATCCCAGTGGCAGCATGCCGTTGACGGAACAGGGATGATACACGACAGCAGCATGTGCGGCCCGCCGAAGCCCATCTGGGGTCAGATCGGACGCCCAAGCCGCCGCCGCTGGACCCGTCGCTGTACGTCGCCATCTGCATGCCGAAACTGGCTGCCACCGCCCCGCCACTGTCGTAGGTCCGGCCGGCGTGGACCGCCGCCCCCCTGGTCGGATCTGGATGAGGAGAAGCGCTGCTGCCACCGCTACGGCACACAGGCATTGCCTGCAAGACCCCCGGCGGCGGCGGCGGTAGGGGAGATGGCGTTGGAGAGGACCGGAGGAAGGGGGCGGGGGCGCTCCGGTGCGGCGCGGCGCGGGAACGGGAAGGGGATGTAGAGGAAAATGTAGGAGATGGCATCCTGCAATATGAAATTCGTTGGCCTTTCTGCTTTCGGTGGATGCATGATGGGACTAAGCTAGAGTTCAACTAACCCTCAAACCAAAGGCCGCAGATCCGATATCAAAATAACTAGTATCTCAATAATCAACATATATAAAGCTAAAATAAACTTAATGATGGCACGAACACTACACAGCCCATACCAATGGCTTTACCGATCGAGCATGATCACACCTTAGCTTTCTGACGAGGTTCTGCATAAGTGCCACGTACATCAAATCAACACTCGAAGCAACGCGAAACAAATGCGGAAGAACTACGATGTCCTTGGATCGAGTCCGGATTAGCGGAAAGTAGGCAGCTTTACACATCAGATTAGTCTCCCTCCACATCACATGCAGGGCCCTGGGCACCACGTTCTTGGACCTTGAATCTGGCAGGACAAGGGCTTTTAATTTCATTAGTTTGCGTGAGATTCTAAAGGTTCCCAGCACAAGGGTATGGCCCCAGGTACAAGTGAAAAGCACACAACTAAAAGAAGATCTTGAGCCTGAACCAACAAACTTCTTGTATCATGTAGTATGACCCTTTCTTCCTGATTTCTGTTTACCAGCAGGGCCGAAAGGCCCTGAAGAATTGTTTTAGTTTTATTTTGCATATATTATTGTCAAGCAGTAGGTTCAGTAAAGTAATGCATGATATAACTTGGACATTTTTAACTAAGGAAACTCAAAATGCTTGTCATTATTGCCATTACGAACTAGCCAACATGGCAAAATTTGTCAACTCCTCGTATATATCATGGATAAACAATGGGGTAGAGAAAAGTGGAAAATAATTACCTCTTTGTACGATTTTGAATATCCTTGTCGCTCACTTCTAGGGAGCATAGTTCGATTCCGAACCCGGTTACATGGTAGTGACCCATTGGCACAACACATCTTCTCTTGTTTCATTTGTAACTAGTTTCTTCACACTGTTCACGTGGGATTCTAGCATACATATATCAACATTCACCAGCATTTTCCTAGTAGTTGCATCACATATAAAGGCGATTTTTCTAGTTTGGTCAAGATCTCTGAACAACGTCCATCAGAAAGAACAAAAAAACGTGAGGCAAATGCAAAGTGTAAAGGAGGCATGTGCCATGCCAAACCAACCAATGTTGATAAAGTCTGTTTACCAGTAACCTGTTCCAAACCAACCAACGTGTTTGCCTTAACTTCTTCTTCACTCCCCAGTTCCCACTAGCTAGCACATTTCCTTCACTGAAAGGTGAAAGAACAACCGGCATTCAGGAAGGCGCCACAAACTACTCCATGGATCATGATCCTGCATGTTCTCCTATCAATAACTTGTAAAGCTAACTGTAAGCATGCCGTCAACCAACTCATCAACTTCTCTTATCATGGACAAACTGTATGCAACAGAAAGTGCATTACCAAAGGAACACACCGGTACCTCCCTCCTCGTTGTTCGCCGGGCTGAACGCCCTTCCTTTACCCAAGAAAAGTGTGCCTTGCTTTTTCATCATGATGAGGCGACGGTGAGCATGCAGCATAAAGTGCTGATTCGGTTCCACCACTTTGTTCCTTGGAACAAAGCAACTTCTAACACAAGCTCCTCCTTATAAAACCCACGGATGCCTTGGGGGCAGGAGCCAACTCCTCACAGGGAAACAGAGCCTAACTAGCTAGCTAGCACAAGCAGCTTCAGGAAGCACCAATGGAGGGTTTCAGCCAGAAGCATGTCATCGGAATTCCCCTGCCTTCCTTTGCATATGCTGATGAGAAGACACAAGGAAAACCATCCTGTTCTTCTTTGGTTCGCAACAAGGGTAATGATCTCTTCTTGCCAAATCCTCTTCTCCCAACTGCTGTAATTTTTATGTCAATGCTGATTTTCTCTCCTTTCCTTGGCGCCGCAGAAAAAAAGAATTCCATCGTTTATCGGATGAGCAAGCTAAGCCAGAAAACAGATACTTACATGCAGGGCTTCAAGGAACACTGTAAGCATGCCATCTAATATCTGTGTATTCCAACAAGTTGATGTAAAGTATAAATTAACCAGGCAACAATTCTCATCACTAGTTATATATTTTTGCATTGCAGTAGCACTTGGACCGAAAATTTCAGAAACTGTGAAAGGGAAACTGAGCTTGGGTGTGAAGGTTCTCCAAGCTGGTAGCATGGACAAGGTCTTCAGGCAATACTTTCGAGTCGAGAAAGAAGAGAAGCTACTGAAGGCTTTCCAGTGTTATCTCTCAACCACAGCCGGCCCAATAGCTGGAATGCTTTTCATCTCGACTGAGAAGATTGCCTTCCATAGTGACAGACCTTTGGATTTAAAATCGCCCAAGGGCCGCATCACAAGGGTGCCCTACAAGGTAACTAAAGACAATCCCCCGGTCAATAGCTAAAGTTTACTGGATTAAAACCCGGTTAAGAAATATGTGGGAGCCCATTTGAACTCGAAGCTGATGAAATTTTTTGCATCTTTCCACAGGTCGTGATTCCTGCAAAGAGGATAAAGAGTGCTGCCGTGAGGGAAAATTTGTATAATCCTGATGAGAAGTACATCGATGTAGTTACTGTTGACGGCTTCGATTTTTGGTTTATGGGTTTCATCAGTCACACAAAATCACTGAAATATCTTCAGCGTGTAATTTCGGAGATGAGATGACACACCCAGTTCTGTAATCCCAAGCACACTGGGTACCATGTTGAAATGGTATATGTACATTGGAAAAAATAGGATTGAACAATCATATTGAAATGAAAAGCATTTTTACTTTACCCTCAAAAAATGAAAAGCATTTTTCTGTTCAAGATGTTTTCCACGGTTATGAGCTTACGATATGCTGAAAGGCCAACGCATCATGTTAATACCTCTTCATTACCGAGTAGTTATCGCCATATAGAGGCTCGATTGTGGAAAGATTTATTTATCTAAACCAAATGTAACAGGAAGTGACAATGTTGAAGGCCGTCTGGTGTTTTCCCATAAAGAAGAATGCACGTTCAGCAGATAAATACCAGCACAAATTTTCCACATTATAGCCGACATTGTTGCAAAATAGCTGCAGCTCTCTCTGCTGCCACCTCCTTCTGCTGCGCCACCTTCACTGATTCCTCGAGCGTCCGACGGAGAACCGACGCGTTCTTGCGACAGCGGCGGCGGGCATCGGTCTCCGCCGAGGTGTTGGCGGGTGCTGGTGGTGCTAGGTCTCGCTGTTCACACTGTCATCTCGCTGTGGATGGCAGAGAGCGGGCAGGGCAGGGTTGGACTGCCACGGAGGATGAGCTGCCGACCCAGGAAGTTGGGGACGCCGTCCAGGAGGAGCTCCCGCCCCGGCCCATCCCCGAGCGCCATAGCACAATGCGGAGCGCGACCTCCTTCTCGTTCGGGTCGGACGAGCTCGACGAGTCGGCGGCGGCGAGCCCCACCCAGTCGATTCCGTCGGAGCCGGAGCCGGCCACGGTGGAAGGGGCGGAGGGGAGATTGGGTGGAAGGGGAGGAGGAGACGGAGGGGAGCGGAGAGGGCGAGAGGAGTGAAGCGGAGTGGGGTTTGGACTAGGATTTCTTGTTCGGATGTGCTTTTTGTGGGAACGGTGACGGGGGCGGCGTGGGACATAGCGGGCCGGTCCGACGTGGCGGCGGTGTCTGGGCGCGTCCGGATAGTGACTGGGCAGCCCGTCCGGGTGTTTGAGACAAAAATGGGGGCCCAGTTATAGATGCCCAACACCCTTGATATAAAAAGGAGTAAAGGCACATTTTTCCATTCCATTTCTAAGGAAGAATATTGTACCCCCACGTTGAAACTGACTGGAAAACAGTGAGGTATTGCGCATACAGAAGGTTCCCACATTTATTTGATGAGGACACAACGCATCAAATGTAAAAATAACAAAAAAGGTGTTGGTGAACATCTTAAACTTCTTCTGTCATGCTTCTCCATACGCTTGCAAATTTTGACTAATGTTTCAGCGGCTTCAGGACACTTTTAAGCTCTTAGGGCAGAAAAGAAGATGAGTGCATGGATTCTTCAGGCTCGAAATATTAGTATCTTTTGACAGAGGCAGTAGGGGAGATCCAAGCAGTGTATATTTATCTTGATAAAGGTAAAATATTTACAATAAAAGGAGGGCCAGAAATGTACAAGGAGACTGGCCGAGCCACTGAGACTGATCATAGACTCCCCTATGAATTTAAAAGAGTGAACCCAAAGAGGTGTTCCCATGACCTAATGCTTAGGTGATATGCTATCAAAGATCTTAGCATTCATTTTTTTCAGATGTGCCATGCTGTTATGATAGATCTCCATGAAGAAGGGGATATGGAGGATGCTGCATCCACTGCAATCTACCCACTGAAGTCCCACTTTTGTGCCAGCAAGTGAACGTAAAAGGGCAGTCGAAGAAGGGGCGATCGCCCGTTTTAGAGGTGCCAATGTTACAAAGGGCACAACTGTTCAAGTATGGCGTTCCAAACATCTCTTGAGAGAGGTGAAAAGTTGTTCAGGACTTATCAATTCTGCCTATCAACTGAAGCTGGACCTCTAACTGGGGTCGGTAGCTCTCCACAGCCTCAAATTCCTCAACTCCGTAGCCCAAAACCATAGCCAGCTTCTCCTGAAAAATCCTGGAGTTCACAGATCGTTCGGCTCTGTAGCTTCTCGCTGGTTAGCGCTGGACTGGGCTGGCAGCCCATTTGGCTCGGCTGCAGCCCAGCCTTCTCTTTTTTCCTCCCACGTTCTCACCTCTTGGCCCACCTTGATGCTTCTTCAACCTGCAGCACTGACGAACAGGGTGTTTCCTGAAGCTGTCAATTTGCTATCAAATAGGGAGATAAAGGCCACGATTTGCCTGAACTTCAACACGTAATTTGTTGCCCACTTTGCTCCGAATCCATTCTATCAAATAGCACACTCTATCATTCAGTAATGGAAGAGATCGGAGTGCAGCACTGACGCCTAGCTACGAGCAGTGCGTGAGCCGGCACAGCCCAGCCCAGCGCGTGCGCAGACAACGCCACAACGCGGGCGGCGAGACCACTCTCCCCCACGCCCACTCTCACCGGCGGCGCTCAACTGGGCCGCCAGGAACGCGGCCACCGGGACGGAGCCGTCGATACGGGACAGAGAGAAGGATCTGGGTATGGAATCAGCCGGAGAGGCTCGACCTCCTGGCGGCAGAACTAGGTCAGATCGGCCGAGAAGGAGGGCATGCGCGAGCGCGTCGGCGGCGGTTGAGGAAGATAAGGGGAACGAGCGGCAGGGGAGGGAGAGGAGGGGAACAAGCACGTCATGGGAGAGAAAAATCAGTGCGAACCGGTACGCAAGTTCACTTGGCGGTGGCAATCGGGAGTAATTTCTGTCAACTCCCGCTCCTTCGATTTCTGGGAGCTCGGATGTTCCAACTCCACCGCTCCTCTAATTTTACACTACGCGAATAGCCAGCTTCCCACTCGTATAACCAGGATTTGGATCGTTCGGTTGGGCTTCCGACCTGGAGCTGAGGAGTTGCGGAGCCAGAGGGCTACCGAACACGCCCTAAATCAACTGCTAGTGTTTCCTTCTATACTGAAGGGCCAGGTATGGAATTTCTTCAAAATGTTCAATTTCGCAATGTGCTCATCCAATTTTTCTAACCACTACAATATGCTTAATTACAGGCGAATAGTCAGAACCCAGCTTGAAGAAACATGAACGTGTTTAGTGTGGAATGGGGGAGTTGCAGAGAACTTCTGGTCAATGGAGTTCATTACCTACCAGAAATCCTTTAAAAACTTAAGCCGGCCAATGGAGGAGGTTGCAGAGAGCTTCGTCTTTTTTTACAGGGCTGCAGTCGTTTAGAATAGATTTTTTTAGGTACTGTGCCTTCTAAACTACAGCTAGAAACGATTTCAACTGCACAAACATATCTATATCTGCATTCATGGCATGCACAGGTGCAAGCATTGACGAGTATGTGCCTGTTTACTGGCGGGCAGTTAATGGCCTGCACCAATGAGCTACGGTCTTGCATTTTTTTTCCCATTCCTTTTCCAAATAGCAGTTTAGTTCCATATTTCACCCAGAATCAGTATTGTTTTGACAGCATGCATTCAAATATAGTGACATAAAACTGAAGCATCCTGAAATTGACAGATGGCAGCGATTCAAGAATGCTCATGCTGATGCAAAAGAAGAGAGATGAGTTGATCACCAGTAATCTTCACAGGAACACCTCCCTTCAGCAAAATGGTGGAACCTGGAGTTATCTCTAACAATAATATCCCTGCTTTCAGCCTTAGAAATGAACTTCAGTGCAGAATGACAGTCTACACAGATACGCAAATTCTTCTTCACAATGATTGGTTTTGTAGCAGGCATGCTTATCAAAGCAAAAGCTACGGCAATCCGCTCACTGTGATAACGCAGAATCCTCTCCTTTGCAGTATCTTCCAAATTAGATGGTAAGGAACGTGTGTCTGGGACGTAACCTTCCTCCTTTATCCTCTCATAGAGTTCCTCAAGCTTTTTATATATCTTCTTCTGCTGTGGATGTGACCAATCTTCGGATGAAAAAACATGAGTTTTGTTATTAGCATCAACCCAGCTAAAACCAGGAAGCTTCTTAATCCTGCTATCCCTCATCAGCTTCCTGATTGCCTTAACATCCTCCCATTGGCCTAATGATGCATAGATCCCAGAAAGGGATACGTGAACACCAGTGTTATCTGGCTCAAGCTCCATTATCTTTTGTGCCGCAAACTCGCCCAGCTCCTTGTTTCCTCGCATCCGGCAAGCTCCAAGCAAGGAGCACCAACCATAGACACTGGGTTTGATAGGCATTTCGTGTATAAATTTCTCTGCTTCGGCTAGTCTGCCAGCTCGACCATACATATCAATGATACAGGAATAGTGCTCCTCCTTAGCCTCAATACCATGGGCACTCTTCATGGAGTTAAAGTATTTCAGTCCGTCATCCACTAACCCAGCATGACTGCATGCTGTAAGAAGGCTGACATATGTAATGTGATTTGGCCTGATGCCACTTGAGGTCATCCCATCGAAAGCTTGGATAGCATCCCTACCATGACCATGTTGTGCAAATACATTGATCACCGCATTCCAAGCAATATCAGTATGGTGTTCAACCTCATTAAATAACTGAACAGACAAACTAACGAGGCCACATTTACCATACATATCCATAAGGGTGGAACTGACAAAGGAGTCACCGATAATATTTGTCTTGATCACGTGAGCATGGAACTGAGCGCCTTGTTCAAGCAGAGCCTGCGTGGCACATCCCTTGATCATGCTCGAGAAAGTAAATTCATTGGGTTCAACTCCTTGCCTCTGCAGTTCAAGAAATATTCGAAGGGCCTCCTCGACACTATCAGTCTCAACGTAGCCATCAATCAGCGAGGTGGCTGACACAACATTCCAACCTCCAGGGTCAATCTTCACAACACGAGCAGCATTCTCCATGTCCGCAGCCTTAGCGTACATGTCAGTGAGCGCATTCCTCACAGCAACCTCCAGTTCAAACCCTGCCTTCACTACAGCAGAGTGGATGGTTCGGCCAAGCCATCCATCCTTGAGCCCTCCCGATGCACTCAAAACACTGCAGTACACATGCTGGTCAGTTCCTACTAGCCCCTCTCGCTTCATGTCCCGAAAAGCTAGAGCGGCCTTCTCAAGGCTCCCGTTCTTCGCATACCCATCGATCATGGCAGTCCATGCAACAGTATCCTTGTGCGGCATTTGATCAAACACCCTGCAGGCATCAGCCAAGAGCCCAGACTTGGAGTACATATCCGCGAGGTTACTCGCGACGAACAGCTCTCCGTCGAAACCGAGCCTGACGCCGACACAGTGCAGCTGCGCGCCGGGGCCCGGGGCGGCGAGGGCGGCCGCGGAGCGCGCGGCGCTGGAGAGCGCGAACTGCGTGGGCGCGAGACCCGCGCGGCGCATGGACGCGAACGCTGCGAGCGCGTCGCGGTGCATGGAGTTCTGGGCGAGGCCGGAGATGAGAGTGGTCCAGGAGACGAGGTTGGGTCGGGGCATGGCGTGGAAGAGGCGGAGTGCGGAGCGGACGTCGGCGCAGTGGGAGTACATGGTGATGAGGTGGTTGGTGAGGAAGGCAGACGCGGCGGCGGCGCCGGAGAGCGCGAAGCGCGCATGGAGGCGGCGGGCGAGGCGGAGGTCGCCGGCGCGGCCGCATGACTGGAGTTGGGCGGCGAGGCGGAGTGAGGTGTTGGTGTCCGGTGGGCGGGAGAGCTTGCCGCGGAATTTCCCCATGCGGGTTTGATTGGGCCCAATGGTGCTGTCCTAAATTTATGGAGTACAACTTGCATTGAATATTCCTCGAAAAAAACTTGCGTTCAACGATATTTTGATGCTAGAACTTGTAAAATAAATCGTTTAAGTGTATAATGAACTTGCGATTACGTTCACATACCATGCTAATTTCGCCCGTAGCTGTTGACGGCGGTCACGTGGCATGCCAACGAGCGTGTCTCATGGCCATTGTCAGTGGGCGGGAAGGGGGAGGCGTCGGCACGCTGTAATTTTTTTAGAGGACTCTTTGTCACTGTGCTAAATACTATGAAAAGGCCCCTGGGACGGCGAAGGCATCAAGCTTTTGAAATTTACTCATAAGCCCCACAATTGCTAAGCATATTTTCTTACAGTACAAGCTGCTTCGTCTCCATATCTTCTCTCTCTGTCTTTCTCTCTCTCTCATTCCAAGGCGGAGGTGGACCTGACGGTCCCTGTCGTTGGAGGTGATGATGGACGACTCTCATCATCGACTACGCGGCGAAGCAGCACCGTCGTATGGTGAGTCATTGGATCCTTCCTTCTGATTCTCTCATCCCTCTCTCACCCTTGTTTCTTTAGGATTATAGTGGTATTTAATCATGCGCTGAAGCCATCGTTCTTTTGTTGTTAGTTCATGTTGTGATGACAGAGGGATTCGTATGGCTTCATCCCCATCAACACTGACCCCCTCCGTCCAAGTTTGTCTTAGGGGTTATTTGGGTGTTTTAAATGTATCAACTTTGCTATACAAAATCGTTAATCATGGACATGAGGAAAGCAGATGTAGCAACTTTAGTGTTGTAATGCTACCTATGGAACACATTTATTTGGGATATGTGATTCAGTAGAAAACTCATATGCACGTGTGAAATGATAAACGGATAAAATAAAGGTTCCTAGTCTCGCCTCTAAGACTAGCTCAAGTATTGTTGGTGATCACGTTTTCCGGATTTTACGATATTATTAAGTGTAACGATAGTCCTAAAATAGCATTGAAATTATGGCGTTGTAAGAACGATCATATTGAATCGATCCAAACTTGTTTGTTGTGAATTGAGATAATATCGTCTGTAATTAATTGTAATAATACGGAGTGTTAACGTGTGATTTTGATCCTTAAACCATGAGAGTAGCGTGGTCACTTCTTATCGTACAATCAACTTTGAGGTTGCTCAAACGTCACCTGTAACACAGTGATCATAACGACAACTTACAGGCTCGTCGAAAAGTTTGACAAGTGGCCGGATAGCTCAAGAGTGGGATTTGCTCCTCCGACGATGGAGAGATATTCTTAGGGCCCTCTCGGTGTGACGCCATCGATCATCATCTGGCCAGACACAGGTGACTACGTCACAGGGATGCTGGAACACAATAACGAGAAAGAAAAACAAAACCGGTAACGAGGATTTCGGTATAGTGAGCATAGTGATGACACGGGAGGATATTGATGCATCTCGGGTTTTGTGAAGTATCGCGAAGCAAAGGGAACATCACACAATAACCAAAGGTTCACTCAAATATCATTCGTATACTCATAGGGACCAATATGGATGTCCACGGTCCCGTCGTCGGTCATTGAACGAATGGTTTCGTTATGTCTATGAGTTACCGAACCTACGACGTCACAAGCTTAAGGCAATCACGATTCGCTGAGTATTAGTAGGACAGGAGTCATGAGAATATATTTTTGCAATTATGTCATGAATATTCGAAATAGTTTTGAGAGGATCCGGAAGCGTTTCGGGGTCACCGGAAGGGTTTCGGTGAATATCGAGTATTATCGATATATTATATATATAGGTGGAAAATGTTTTCGGAGATATTAAAATATATATAATGGTCTAGAAGTATTTAGAATATTTTATATCTAATTTAAATAACAACAGACCTTAAAAGGCCAAGAGGTGGAAGGAATTATGGGCCACAAGCGCCCATAAGGAAGTGGCGCCCCCTTGCCATATAGGGTCAGGGGGATTGGACTAGGGGAGGAGTCCTACTTGAAATGATCTGGATGATGACTAGAGGGGGTGAATAGGCGTTTAGAAACTTCTATGGATTTGGCTTTATCCTAATGTAGAATTAAACTAAACGAATACTTTTCAAGCATCTAAATATGCTAGGCTCAACTAAGTGCACCAACAACCTATGTTAAACAAGATAGGCACTTTAAGGAAACTAGCAAGCACAAACTATATCACAAGATATGGAAATGTAGGAACAACTAAGCAATTCAACTAGCACATGATAGATCAATATGAGCAAGTATGGATTGCGGAAAGTAAAAGGTGTGGGTATGGGATAACCACAAGTGAGTCGGGGACGCGGATTTATCCCGAAGTTCACACTCGCGAGAGTGCTAATCTCCGTTAGAGTGATGCCGAAGCCAAAGCTCTGAGGCGTCACCAAGTGACTCACCGCATTCTCCCTTTTGAGTCACCCCCAACGGATGAGCCTCGATTCACTCGGGGTTGGTCTTGAAGGCGACCACCACACCTTTACAAACTTCTCCGGAGCACACCACAAACACAGAAGCTTCTGGAAGAACTTGCCCACCTAGGCCACTTCACACCCTTCCCCGGAGCACACCACAAAAGGAAGCTTCTGGAGGAACCTTGGCCACCTAGACCTCTTCACAAACTTCTCAATATATCACCAAACCATCTAGAAGGCGGAAGCCTCCAAGAGTAATAAACTCACGGGATCTCACTCAAACAAATCGATGCGAGGAGCTCAAACCAATGCAACAAATGAAATGCAAGGTCAAGCAACAAATACTCAACTCACTCTCTCAATCTCACAAGATGCACTCTCAAAAGTAGGAGATTGAAGAGAGGGGGTGCAATGGATAGAATCTACAAATGACTCGAAGATCCATCCACAAATCCCCCTTCACTTAGAGGGGAAATAGGGGTTTGGGAGAGGTGGTAAGTGATGCGTCTCCAACGTATCTATAATTTATGAAGAATTCATGCCATGTTTACAACAATTTTATATGGTTTTGGTATGATTTGCATGGAACTAACCCGGACTGATGTTGTTTTCAGCAGAACTATTGTGGTGTTGTTTTTTGTGCAGAAATGAAAGTTCTCCAAATGAGCTGAAACTTTTTGACGATTTATTTTGGAACAAAAGAGACCCCCGAAGCTTCGTGGGAGGGCCAGAAGAGCCACGAGGAGGGCACAACCCACCAGGGCGTGCCTGGTGGGCCTGGCTTGCCCCGGTCGGCTGTGCTCACCTCGAGGCCCATCTTAGCGTGAAACCAACGCCAAAAAATTCTATAAATAGAGAAACCATCAGGGGTTAACCTAGATCAGAAGTTCTGCTACCGCAAGGCTCTGTAGCCACTGAAAACCAATCTAGACCCCGTTCTGGCACTCCGCCGGAGGGGGGAATCATCACCGGTGGCCATATTCATCATCCCGGCGGGCACCATGATGAGGAGGGAGTAGTCCACCCTCGGGGCTATGGGTTTGTACCAGTAGCTATGTGTTTAATCTCTGTCTCTCTCTTGTGTTCTTGAGATGGCACGATCTTGATGTATCGCGGGCTTTGTTAATATAGTCGGATCATATGGTGTTTTCCCCTCTCTATCTTGTGATGAATTGAGTTTTCCCTTTGAGATTTTGTTTTATCGGATTGAATACTTTTATGGATTTGAGAGCACTTGTATATGTCTTGCATATGAATACTCGTGGAGACAATGAAGTATCGTATTGATTCACTTTATGCATGTTTTGGCATTCAACTCGCGGATTCCCGAGGTGACATTGGGGTAATCTATGCATAGGGGTTGATGCATGTCCTTGTCTTTGTTTCTCTGATAGAAATCTTGGGGCACTCTTTGAAGTTCTTTGTGTTGGATTGAATATTACGAATCTGAATTTGCTTTGGTGTTATTTTAGTACGAACTCTTGGTTAGATCGATCGGAAAGAATAGCTTGGTGTTATTTTAGTACGAACTCTAGGATAGATTGATCGGAAAGAATAGCTTTGAGGTGTTTTCGTACCCTGCAAACAATTCCGTCTTATGTTCTCCGCTAGATAGGAACTTTGGAGTGATTTCTTCATCGCACTTTGAGGGACGGTTATTTGATCCAATTATATTAGCACTGTTGAGAGATTGCACTAGTGAAAGTACGGACCCTAGACCTCATTTTTAAGCATTGCAATACCGTTTTTGTGCCCATTTACTATTTGCTACCTTGCTGTTTTTATTTATTCAGATTATAAAAATATATTTCTACCATCAATATTACACTTTTATCACCATCTCTTCGCCGAACTAGTGCACCTATACAATTTGCCATTGTATTGGGTGTGTTGGGGACACAAGGGATTTCTTGTATTTGGTCGAGAGAGACCATCTTCATCCTACACCTCCCACGAATTGATAAACCTTAGGTCATCCACTTGAGGGAAAATTGCTACTATCCTACAAAACTCTGCGCTTGGAGGCCCAACACGAGTCTACAAGAATAAAGTTGCGTAGTAGACATCAAGCTCTTTTCTGGCGCCGTTGCCGGGGAGGTTAGGTAAGCAACACTCACATCCTGTCAACGAAGCTCTTTTCTGGCGCCGTTGTCGGGGAGGTGAGTGCTTGAAGGTATATCTTTAGATCTTGCAATTGAATCTTTTAGTTTCTTGTTTTATTGCTAGTTTGGTTTATAAAAAGAAAACAAAAATTGGAATTGAGGTTGCATCATATTATTGATCATCTTTATAATATCTTTCTTGAAAATGATGGATCAGAAAATTGTTCTCAATTGTTAGAAGCAGAAGTCAATAAAATGTTTGGCACAAAATATTTGAATGATGAGCATGATTGCAATGTTATTGGTATGAACTCTTTGAATATCCATGATGCTAACGATATGCAAAGCTACAAGCTTGGGGATGCTATGTTTGATGAAGATGATATTTTTAGTCCCCCAAGATTTGATGTGCAAATTTGTTATAATGATTGCATGCCTCCTATTTATGATGATTATAATGATGAAAGTGGATTCGGAGAGGTCATGACTTTATTTAGTGATGAATCCACCATTTCGGAAGAGGTTTCAATTGATTATTATGATAACAAAGTTGCTATCTATGATGATTATTGTGATGACATGTATGCTATATAGAATAACGATAACCATGAAACTTGTCATCATTGTCGGTGTACAAAAGGAGGGGCGCACTTTTGTACCCCTTTACCTGTGCACGGGCAGTCAGAGCCGCGCCCACGGTCACACCAAGCAGAACAGGGGAGGTGAGCCGAGGTAAGACCGAAGCCCAAGATAACCAGAGCAACACCAAGGCCAAGACCACAAAGAGCAGAGGGACGAAGCAGGTTCCCCCGGCAAGACCCTTGCCGGGGCAGCTCGCCCCACACTAACAGAGCGAGCCACCCTTGAGCCCACGGTCTCCAACATCATGTTGGGCCAGGGCTCGGGAGGCACCTCCATGATGGCATGCAGATCTTTGTGAAGACAAGGGACACCCGAGATCAGATGAGGATTAGAAGAAGACGATCCTCGGCAAGATCCTTGCCGAGGAAAGCCACGAGACCCCCGGCAAGGTCCTTGCCGGGGACGACAACGTGCCACGGCAAGACCCTTGCCAGGCCACATGGCAAGACCCTTGCCGGGCCACCCGGCAAGGCCCTCACCAAGGACGCCAGCAGGGCCACCGCCAGGCCCGTGCCAACCAAGTTTCCACCGCCGTTCGCATGCAGCTACCAGCTCAACCAGCTGAGCAGGCACCTGCGTGGCAACATGCAGCTCCCGGGCCAACTCGTCAAGCGCCTGCATGGCGGCATGCAGATCTTCGTGAAGGCTCCACCACCGCGCCACCTCAGCTGCCTGCCTGCCTACATGGCACCGCATGCCTCACTGGCCAGGGCGCGTGTCGAAGCGAGGAGGAGCGGCGACAGACGGGATGGGCCTCGCCCCCGTCCCCGATAGACACCTAAGCTACGCATTAAATGCGTCTTGTCTTGTAATACGAGCGATAAGCTCATAGCACTGTGCGCCTTTCCACCTCCTGTGTGCCACTGTGGCAGCCCCTTTCGACTATAAAAGGAGGCCCATGACATACTGGAGAGGGATTTGGCTCTTTGGAACCACGCACTCACCACAGCTAGTTTCAGAGCTCAAGAACTCTCTAAAATACACCCACCAAAGCAGGACTAGGGTTTTACGCATCCTCGCGGCCCGAACCTGGGTAAACGATCCTTGTGCTAGTTACTAATCCTGCTCTTCTCGCAACCCTGCGCCCCGGCAACCGTAGTAGGGATTCTTGTGATCCCATAGGTGTCATTCCACACCGACATCTTTGGCGCGCCAGGTAGGGGGCGCAATTGTGAGAATCTGGTCTAGTAGCTAGCCTAGCAATTCTTCGTCGCCGTAGCTCCCAAGAAGGAGACGGCCAGGAGAAAGGGGCATCGCCTGCGAACGTGAAGGACGCCAGCGCGGCAACAGAAAAGCTAAGTCATTCAGAGCTTTGAGTTATTTCCTTTTATATATAAGGTTATCGTCCTCGGAGATCTTGCCTATGTATGAGAAACCCGCACGCAAAGGGGCCCTCCCGCAATTGGCAATGCCCTTGTTCTGTTTCGAGTCCGCTCAACAGCTCAAGCGGCCGCGTCGAGAGTGGCGGGGTAGCCTTCCGCACCTGGAAACGCTCTCGATTCTGACTCGAGTCAAGCTCGGCAGTTCGGGCGGCCGCGCTAAGGGCGGCAAGGTGGTTTTCCCGGCAGCAAGCACACCCGGCAGGCCAATGGGGATTCGTCCCCAAGACGCCGCCCTGGGTTTACGTGCCGGCAAACCTACCCAGTTAACGTAGGGTTGACAAACAAAGGAAAATCGAACAGGAAAATAACATGCATGATACTAAAAGTGTTGCAGAGTTATATTACATCGATTTGTTGCTGCGGTTCTAACTAAAGATAGCAATTGTCTTGGTTGTGAACCTGCAGCGGCGATAAGAAACGGGGTGCCTAATCCCGGCGCTGGCCCTCTACCCTCTGAATTCCGCCAACGCGGCTGATGATGGGCTTGATGCGCTCCCTGAGCTGCGCGAGGTCAGTACCCTCCGGCAAGCTCTCCAGCGCGGCGTCAAAGTTTTGGTCGGGGTACCAGTAGGCCACCTTGGTGAGAACCTTGGTCATGGCGCCCTGGCAAAGCCTCCGGGCCTCGTCGGCCAGCGAGGCCGCCCGGTTGGCGTGAAGCCGCTCCAAAGCGCCGACAACCTTCTCAAAGAACAGGGTTAGGCTGCAGTTGGCGCTCACGCTCCGCTCCGGGGCATACCTCACGTCCAGCATCCCCATGGTGGCCAGCTGCGCGGCAGCCTGGTTGGCGACGGTGGCGAGGCGGTCGAGCTAGCGGTTCTCGCCCTCCACGTGATCCGCGAAGTTGAGGCCCTCATTCTTCCGCAACTGCTTCTCGGCCTCCAGCTCCTTGGCCAGGGTCCCCTCTCGGGTTTTGGCCTCCGACAGCATCCTCTCGAGACCCTCCAGCTTCAGCTTGAGGTCTTTGATGCAGTTGTTGGCTTCAGAGAGCTCCCCGGCCCTGCTGACGACCGCCCTGCGCCTCCGTCAGGGCGCTATTGAGCGTGTCCTTCTCCTGGGACAGCTTCAGGGCCTGCTCCTTCAGCTCGTCTCGCTCCGCCTCCAGCTCCTTCACCTTGCCGGCGTGAACCTGGGTCTGGGCATTGAGTGCCTCTTTGTGCCTCTTCTCCAGCTCGCTGGTCTGCTGCAAGACAAGCCTCTCCACCTCTTCATCCTTGCCGCGGAGCGTGGCGGCAAGCTTCTCCTCGCGCGCAGCGAGGTCCTCCTCCTGGGAGTTCAGTGCGGCCTGGTGCTGAGTCCGGGCGGCCTCGGCTGCCGCGGCCAAGCCCTCCGCCGTCTCCTGGGCCTTCTCGATGTCGGCCAGCTTCATGGTGAGCTCCACATCGCGCTTGGCCAGCTCGCCTTGGGCAGCTTTCAGCTCCTTGTGAGCCTCGCGGAACTAGTCCTGCGTCTCGGCAACGCGCTTCTAGAGGTCCGCCTCCGCCCTCTCCACCACCGCCGTCCTGGACTTAACCTTGTCCAGGCGGGCGTGGTGGAGCGCCTGGAGCTTCCGGAAGCTGGCGCCCATGGCGTGGAGGAGCCGCTCTTCCTGTGAGCCGTCGCCACCAACAATCGGCTCGTCGACGACTTCAAGCCCGGCAGCGGCGAGCACTTCGTCGTTGAACACCTCTCCCTCAACGGGTGTCCTGGTGCTCAACGCGCCTGGAAGGTGGACGAACAAGTCGTCACTCACCCTCAGGTACTTGCCGGAGCCGGAAGCAACAAAAGAGGAAGGCTGGTCGTCAGCCACCTCCTCCTCCTCCTCGGCAGCGGCCCCGCCGGCCTCCCAGGCAAGCCCCTTGCCGGTCTCCTCAGCGGCGGCCTTGTCGGCCTCCCCGGCGGGCCCCTTGGCGGCGTCCTCAACAGCGCCCTTGGTGGCCTCCTCCGCGGCGATCTTCTCGGCGTCCACCTCGGCGGCCTTGGCGACATCCTCGATGACGGCGTCCACGTCCTCCGGGTTCACCGAGGAAGGATCTGGACACCAAAGAAGGGAGTGAGGCAAGGCCAAGACCAAGAGCCAGGAAGAAAAGGGAACAGGGACGAACGGCGAACGACTTACCAGCGCCAGTACCAGGCTGGGGAACGGAAGTCCCCTCCCCGCCAACATTTGGCGTCGAGGCAAAGCCGCCGGCGCCCAAGTTCTCCTCCTCCTCCATGTGCATGGGCTCGGTACTTGGCGCCCTTGCCGGGGGCGCTCCTCGGGGCGGCGTGGTCGATGGGGGCGGCGTATTGGGAGTAGCCCTCTGCGGCTCCTCCTACTGCTGCTCTCCTCCTGCGTACCCGGCAAGGTCAGCACCAAAGTGTCGTGCCCCTGACACATGTTGATGGGGGAAGAGTGATGAACTTACGCTGGGGGCTATGCCAGGGGCTGCTGTCCGGGCTGCTCAAAACCACCAGTGGCGTCCTCGAAGTACCAGCCGAGGGCTGGCCACCCGCCAAGACCATGGCCCTCTTCACTCTCTGGGCCAGCATCTCCACGTCCCTGCAAAGACGAAGACAAGTCAAGACGAGCGACGCAGATTGAGGAGGCAGAGATAACGAAAAGGAACCAGATACTTACTCGTCGTCCGCCTCCTCCTCTATTGTCTTCCTCTTCCTCCTCGGGCTAAGTGATCCATAATCGAAGGTAACCCCCGCGCCGGCGTCCGCCGGAGGAGGGGAGGAGGGCAGAGTCTGCGGGCGCGTGGACAAAGAAGAAGCAGATGCCTTCTTCCTTGCTGCCGCGGCCTTCACCACCTTCTTCGCCGCCGCGGCCCTTGCCTGACGCGCGGCCTCCTCCGGGACTTTGGCCGCCGTGTGGCCCTGACGGGCCGCACCGGCTCGCCGGAGGTGGCCCGCCGCAGGACTCGCCCTCTCCCCGTGGCCGGAGGGTCGACAGCCCCGGCCTCCTTCGACGACGACTCGTCGGCCGCTTCCTCAACCAGAGGAGCCTCCTCCTCCGCGGCCGTTGCGGCCTTGTACTCCACACCGCCAGTGCTGCCGGCCTCCTCGGCAAGCTGTGCCTCCCTCGCCCTGGTGGCGATGTAGTCCAGTTCCGCCTGGGTGGTGTCCTGGATGAGCAGCCGCTCGGTGTCGGCGTTGACGTACCCCTCGTGCAGGGTGTCGAAGAACTTCTGCACCTCGGTGTCATCCGGCTCGGCCCAGCTCAGGTCAGGCCCATGCGCGTTGTAGTCCGGCATCATGGCGACGATGTCGGTCCAGCGTGAATTGTTGCACAGCGGGACCACTCCCACCGGCAACTTGAACAAGGGCCCCTTGAAGACCTTGCCGGCCTTCGCGGCGGCCCTCGCGACCTTGCCGGTTCGCTCGACCTCGCCATCACGGCCCACATCGAGCTGGAAAATTCGCTGGCAGAAATGGGCATGCCCCATCACCGTGAAGTTGTGGTCGAGGCCGGGGCAAAGCCGCATGATGTCGGCGGGGTTGGTAAAGAGCCAGGCTGGCCTCCCCTTGTTGTGCAGTGGGGCGATCCGGCGGCGGGTGAAGTCCGCCCCGATCATCTCGAGGGTGAGCCCAGCCTCGGTGAGCTGAAGAATCCTGGTGGTGGCGAACATGAGCTTCTCGTCATCAGCGTCGACGTCACTCCAGTCGTTTCTACGGACCGGCGGTGCCCGGCGAACTTCGCAGAACACCGGCGGGTCCTTCTCCTCGATCCAGCACCACCGGCCCCGCCATTCTTCCCACCTCTCCTTCATGGCGCCCTCCGGATACGCTCCCTTGGACCTTGAGACCCAGGCGATGCAACCGGAGATGGCGCCCCCTGGTTGGATCCGAGGGGAGAAGTAATGGCGAAAGAGCGCCGTGTTGGGGTGCACCCCGGCGAAGCCTTCGCAGAGATGCGCGAAAAGGGCCATGCACGCCACCGCGTTTGGGGTAAAATCCAGGAGGCGGAAGCCAAAAGTGTACATGATGTCGCTGAAGAAATCGGAGAAGGGAGGACAGAGCCCGCAGGAAAAATAATCGACAAAGAAGGGGTATCGATTTGGGGCAGCCTCAGCGCAGTCGGCGGGGATGACGCGCGTGGCTGGATGCCCCGACTTCTCTCCCCCGTCTTCACCCCCACAGGGGCCTGAAGGATTCCCGAAGCTCGAACACGTCAACTGTCGAAGGGAAGAAGGCGGACTACGTCCGCTGCACCACCAGCGCATTCTCCGGCGTCTCCGCCGCTCCGGCATCCTTGGCCACCCCCTTGCCCTTGACGGATTTCGGCGCCGTGGCGGCTCGGGGAGAAGGGCAAGACAAAGGGCGGCGGAAGTACAACGGCGGCGAGCAGGGGCGAAGCTTGGAGAAGAAGAGGAAGACGAGCGGAGGCTTTCGAGATTGGGATTGCGCGAAGGGTAAAAGGAACAATGTGCTCGCGGTTATCCCTTTTTATGGGGAAGCCGCGGGTCGCGCTACCCATTTATTGCGATGTGACGCCTGCGTGCGGGAACCGCACCATGCATGCCGCCCACGTCACGCGCACCCTTCCACGACACGCCGCGCCGCGCGCGGGTCATGGGAAGCACAACGCGCGAAAAGTTTTACCGCGGTAAAAACCGCCCTGCCTGCCCGCGCACCATTTTGGGCCTCGCCCAACAACGTGTCGCGCTTATGTGTGGCCCAGGCCCGGGGGCTCCTGTCGGTGTACAAAAGGAGGGGCACACTTTTGTACCCCTTTACCTGTGCACGGGCAGTCAGAGCCGCGCCCACGGTCACACCAAGCAGAACAGGGGAGGTGAGCCGAGGTAAGACCGGAGCCCAAGATAACCAGAGCAACACCAAGGCCAAGACCACAAAGAGCAGAGGGACAAAGCAGGTTCCCCCGGCAAGACCCTTGCCGGGGCAGCTCGCCCCGCACCAACAGAGCGAGCCACCCTTGAGCCCACGGTCTCCAACATCATGTTGGGCCAGGGCTCGGGAGGCACCTCCATGGTGGCATGCAGATCTTTGTGAAGACAAGGGACACCCAAGATTAGAAAACGACGATCCTCGGCAAGATACTTGCTGAGGAAATCCACGAGACCCCGGGAAAGGTCCTTGCCGGGGACGACAGCGCGCCACGGCAAGACCCTTGCCGGGCCACACGGCAAGGGGTCTTGCTGGGCCACACGGCAAGACCCTTGCCGGGCCACCCGGCAAGGCCCTCACCAAGGACGCCAGCAGGGCCACCGCCAGGCCCGCGCCAACCAAGTTCCGACCGCCGTTCGGATGCAGCTGCCAGCTCAACCAGCCGAGCAGGCACCTGCGTGGCAACATGCAGCTCCCGGGCCAACTCGTCAAGCGCCTGCGTGGCGGCATGCAGATCTTCGTGAAGGCTCCAGCACCGCGCAACCTCAGCTGCATGCCTGCCTACATGGCGCCGCATGCCTCACTGGCCAGGGCGCGTGTCGAAGCGAGGAGGAGCGGCGACAGACGAGCCGGGCCTCGCCCCCATCCCCGATAAAGCAAGGGGACACCTAAGCTACGCATTAAATGTGTCTTGTCCTGTAATACGAGCGATAAGCTCATAGCACTGTGCGCCTTTCCACCTCCTGTGTGCCACTGTGGCAGCCCCTTTCAACTATAAAAGGAGGCCCATGGCATACTGGAGAGGGATTCGGCTCTTTGGAACCACACACTCACCACAGCTAGTTCAAGAGCTCAAGAACTCTCTGAAATACACCCACCAAAGCAGGACTAGGGTTTTACGCATCCTCGCGGCCCGAACCTGAGTAAACAATCCTTGTGCTGGTTACTAATCCTGCTCTTCTCGCAACCCTGCACCCCGGCAACCGTAGTAGGGATTCTTGTGATCCCGTAGGTGTCGTTCCACACCGACAATCATGATTTTAATTTTCACTCTCATGATAGTTATTTTGTTGAGTTTTCTCCCACTACTATTGATGAGAATAATTTTGATTATGTGGAGAGTAATAAAAACTTTATGCTTGTGGATCATGGAAAGAATGCTTTATGTGATAGTTATATTGTTTAATTCATTCATGATACCACTAAAAATTATTATGAGGGAGGAACATATGCTTGTAGGAATTGCAATAATATCAAGTTTCCTCTCTATGTGTTGAAAGTTTTGAAGTTATGCTTGTTTTGCCTTCCTATGCTAGTTGATTCTTGCTCCCATAATTTGTTTGCTCACAAAATCCCTATGCATAGGAAGCATGTTAGGCCTAAATGTGCTTATCATGTGATTCATGATGCTCTTGTTATGTTTCAAGCCTTATCTTTTATGTGAGCATCATTGAACTCATCATGCCTAGCTAAAAGGCATTAAAGAAAAGCACTTGTTGGGAGACAACCCAACACTTTTACCTACTGTTTTTGTGTGTGCACATGATTATACGACTGTAGTAATCATGTTTTATTGCTTTTGTTTCAATAAAGTGCCAAGTAAGACCTTTGGGATGGCTTAGAGTGATAGTTGATTTGATCTTGCTGAAAAACAGAAACTTTTGCGCTCAGGAAAACAATTCTCATTTTTAACAGAAGCGTGATAAAATGCTGATTTTTTTTGCAGAAGATTAATAGACAAACTGCCCAGGTTTTCCTATTTTTTCAGGATTTTTGGAGTAGTATAAATATGGTTGGAGTACAGATTACTACAGACTGTTCTGTTTTTGACAGATTCTGTTTTCAATGCATAGTTTGCTTGTTTTCTAGTTTCCATGGCTTATATTGCTCAATATAAATTATGGAAATGATATGCTACAGTAGGAATTGTGTGATAACAATTATGAATCTTGTCTTTGACAGTACCAAAAGTGAAATGGTTTGCTCTTTATCATACTAACCTATCTCACAAAGTTCCGTTAAGTTTTGTGTGATTGAAGTTTTCAAGTTTTGGGTGAGATGTCGATATGAGGAGAATAAGAAGTGACAAGACCCTAAGCTTGGGGATGCCCAAGGAACCACAAGTTAATATTCAAGGAAGATCCAAGCAACTAAGCTTGGGGATGCCCCAGAAGGCATTCCTTCTTTCGTCTCCAACATTATCGGTAACCTCACTTGGACCTATGTTTTCATTCATCACATGATATGTGTTTTGCTTGGAGCATAATTTTATTTTATTAGGATTTTCTTGCTTTTATTTAGAATAACGTTTTGCATCTTTTATTTCAATAAAAGTGGCATTGATAGCCTTTACTATGCTTATTTTACAAGTCTACATGTTGCTGTTTGAAAACAGAAAATTTATCGATGTTGCAAAAATTCCCTAGAAAAGTCAAAATGTGATAAAATGTTGAAACTTTTTGCATAGTAAGCTCTGATAAATTTTCTACAGTGTGGTAAAATTTTCATAATTTTTGGAGTTAGGTAAGTATTTATACTCTTGCATTCTTTACAGACTGTACTGTTCTAGCAGATTGCTGTTATGTTTGCATTGTTTGCATATGTTTGCTTGTTTAATGATTTTATTTGCGGATAGGAGTATTAAATATGCAGAGGCATTTAGTATGCAATGTTGAATAATAATTTTAGTGATTTTATATAGTAGAGAATGATAAGGTTTTTTGCACTGGTTTATACTAACTTATCTCACGAGTTCTTGTTGAGTTTTGTGTGGATGAAGCTTTTGAGATTTAGGAAAACCGTGATATGAGAGGAATTAAGGAGACACAAATGCTCAAGCTTGGGGATGCCCAAGGCACCCCAAAATAATATTTCAAGTGTTGGGGAACGTAGTAATTTCAAAAAAATTCCTACGCACACGCAAGATCATGGTGATGCATAGCAACAAGAGGGGAGAGTGTTGTCCACGTACCCTCGTAGACCGTAAGTGGAAGCGTTATGACAACGCGGTTGATGTAGTTGTACGTCTTCACGATCGACCGATCCTAGTACCCAAAGTACGGCACCTCCGCAATCTGCACACGTTCAGCTCGATGACGTCCCATGAACTCACGATCCAGCAGAGTGTCGAGGGAGAGCTTCGTCAGCACGACGGCGTGATGACGGTGATGATGAAGTTACCGGCGCAGGGCTTCGCCTAAGCACTACGACGATATGACCGAGGTAGATTATGGTGGAGGGGGGCACCGCACATGGCTGGAAACAATCAATTTGTGTGTTCTAGGGTGCCCCCTGCCGCCGTATATAAAGGAGCAAGGGGGGAGGCCGGCCGGCCCTAGGGCGCGCCAAGGAGGGGAGTCCTCCTCCTCCTAGTAGGAGTAGGACTCCCCCTTTCCTAGTCCAACTAGGAGGGGGAAGGGGGAAGGAAGGAGAGGGATAGAGGGAGGGAAAGAGGGGGCGCCGCCCCCCTCCTTGTCCAATTTGGAGTCCTCAAGCGGGGTGCGCGGCCAGCCCTAAGGCCCCCTCTTCTCTCGCTCACATGGCCCATTAGTTCCCCTGGGGGTTCCGATAACCCCCCGGCACTCCGATAATTATCCGGTGACCCCCGGAACTCATCCGGTGTCCGAATATAGTCATCCAATATATCAATCTTTATGTCTCGACCATTTCGAGACTCCTCGTCATGTCCGTGATCACATCCGGGACACCGAACTATCTTCAGTACATCAAAACACATAAACTCATAATACCGATCGTCACCGAACGTTAAGCGTGCGGACCCTACGGGTTCGAGAACTATGTAGACATGACCGAGACACGTCTCCGGTCAATAACCAATAGCGGAACCTGGATATTCATATTGGCTCCCACGTATTCTACGAAGATCTTTATCGGTCAAACCGCATAACATCATACGTTGTTCCCTTTGTCATCGGTATGTTACTTGCCCGAGATTCGATCGTCGGTATCTCAATACCTAGTTCAATCTCGTTACCGGCAAGTCTCTTTACTCGTTCCGTAATGCACCATCCCACAACTAACTCATTAGTTACATTGCTTGCAAGGCTTATAGTGATGTGCATTACCGAGAGGTCCCAGAGATACCTCTCCGACAATCGGAGTGACAAATCCTAATCTCGATCTATGCCAACTCAACAAGTACCATCGGAGACACATGTAGAGCACCTTTATAATCACCCAGTTATGTTGTGACATTTGGTAGCACACAAAGTGTTCCTACGATATTCGGGAGTTGCATAATCTCATAGTCATAGGAACGTGTATAAGTCAGGAAGAAAGCAATAGCAACATACTAAACGATCAAGTGCTAAGCTAACGGAATGGGTCAAGTCAATCACATCATTCTCTAATGATGTGATCCCGTTAATCAAATGACAACTCATGTCTATGGCTAGGAAAGTTAACCATCTTTGATTCAACGAGCTAGTCAAGTAGAGGCATACTAGTGACACTCTGTTTGTCTATGTATTCACACATGTACCAAGTTTCCGGTTAATACAATTCTAGCATGAATAATAAACATTTATCATGATATATAAGGAAATCCAAATAACAACTTTATTATTGCCTCTAGGGCATATTTCCTTCAGTCCCCCACTTGCACTAGAGTCAATAATCTAGTTCACATCGCCATGTGATTTAACACCAGTAGTTCACATCGTCATGTGATTTAACACTCTATAGTTCACATCGCCATGTGATAAATACCCAAAGGGTTTACTAGAGTCAATAATCTAGTTCACATCGCCATGTGATTAACACCCAAAGAGTACTAAGGTGTGATCATGTTTTGTTTGTGAGAGAAGCTTAGTCTACGGGTCTGCAACATTCAGATCCGTATGTATTTTGCAAATTTCTATGTCTACAATACTCTGCACGAAGCTACTCTAGCTAATTGCTCCCACTTTCAATATGTATCTAGATCGAGACTTAGAGTCATCCAGATTGGTGTCCAAGCTTGCATCAACGTAACTCTTTACGACGAACTCTTTATCACCTCCATAACCGAGAAATATTTCCTTAGCCCTCTAAGGATAACTTTGACCAATGTCCAGTGATCTACTCCTAGATCACTATTGTACTCCCTTGCCAAACTCAGGGCAGGGTACACAACATGGCATATTTTATAGAACGTATGGCTGAGGCATAGGGAATGACTTTCATTCTCTCTCTATCTTCTGCCGCGGTCGGGCTTTGAGTCTTACTCAATTTCACACCTTGTAACACAGGCAAGAACCCTTTCTTTGCTTGATCCATTTTGAACTTCTTCAAAACTTTATCAAGGTATGTGCTTTGTGATAGTCCAATTAAGCGTCTCGATCTATCTCTATAGATCTTGATGCCCAATATATAAGCAGCTTCACCGAGGTCTTCCATTGAAAAAAATCTTGTTCAAGTATCCTTTTATGCTATCCAGAAATTCTATATCGTTTCCAATCAACAATATGTCATCCACATATAATATCAGAAAATGCTATAGAGCTCCCACTCACTTTCTTGTAAATACAGGCTTCTCCAAAAGTCTGTATAAAACCATATGCTTTGATCACACTATCAAAGCATACATTCCAACTCCAAGATGCTTGCACCAGTCCATAAATGGATCACTGGAGCTTACACACTTTATTAGCACCTTTAGGATTGACAAAACCTTCTGGTTGCATCATATACAACTCTTCTTTAATAAATCCATTAAGGAGTGCAGTTTTGTTATCCATTTGCCAGATTTCATAAAATGCGGCAATTGCTAACATCATTCAGATAGACTTTAAGCATCGCTACGAGTGAGAAAATCTCATCGTAGTCAACACCTTGAACTTGTCAAAAACCCAACAAGTCGAGCTTTGTAGATAGTAACACTACCATCTGCGTCTGTCCTCCTCTTGAAGATCCATTTATTCTCAATGGCTCACCGATCATCAGGCAAGTCAATCAAAGTCCACACTTTGTTCTCATACATGGATCCCATCTCAGATTTCATGGCCTCAAGCCATTTCACGGAATCTGGGCTCATCATCGCTTCCTTATAGTTTGTAGGTTCGTCATGGTCAAGTAGCATGACCTCCAGAACAGGATTACCATACCACTCTGGTGCGGACCTTACTCTGGCTGACCTACGAGGTTCAGTAGTAACTTGATCTGAAGTTTCATGATCATCATCATTAACTTCCTCACTAATTGGCGTAGCCATCACTAGAACTGATTTCTGTGATGAACTTCTTTCCAATTCGGGAGCAAGTACAATTACCTCATCAAGTTCTACTTTCCTCCCACTCACTTCTTTCGAGAGAAACTCCTTCTCTAGAAAGGATCCATTCTGAGCAACGAATGTCTTGCCTTCGGATCTGTGACAGAAGGTGTGCCCAACATTTTCCTTTGGGTATCCTATGAAGACGCATTTCTCCGATTTGGGTTCGAGCTTATCAGGTTGAAACTTTTTCACATAAGCATCACAGCCCAAACTTTAAGAAACGATAGCTTAGGTTTCTTGCTAAACCACAGTTCATATGGTGTCGTCTCAACGGATTTAGTTGGTGCCCTATTTAACGTGAATGCAGCTGTCTCTAATGCATAACCCCAAAACGATAGTGATAAATCGGTAAGAGACATCATAAATTGCACTATATCCAATAAAGTACGGTTATGACGTTCGGACACACAATTATGCTGTGGTGTTCTAGGTGGCATGAGTTTGTGAAACTATTCCACATTGTTTTAATTGAAGACCAAACTCGTAACTCAAATATTCGTCTCCATGATCAGATCATGGAAACTTTATTTTCTTGTTATGATGATTTTCCACTTCACTCTGAAATTCTTTGAACTTTTCAAATGTTTCAGACTTATGTTTCATCAAGTAGATATACCCATATCTGCTCAATTCATCTGTGAAGGTTAGAAAATAACGATACCCGCCGCGAGCCTCAACACTCATCGGACCGCATACATCAGTATGTATTATTTCCAATAAGTCAGTTGCTCGCTCCATTGTTCCGGAGAGCAGAGTCTTAGTCATCTTGCCCATGAGGCATGGTTCGCAAGCATCAAGTGATTCATAATCAAGTGATTCCAAAAGCCCATCAGCATGGAGTTTGTTCATGCGCTTTACACCAATATGACCTAAACGGCAGTGCCACAAATATGTTGCACTATCATTATCAACTTTGCATCTTTTGGCATCAATATTACGAATATGTGTATCATTACGATCATGATTCAATAAACCATTTACATTAAGTGTATGACCATAGAAGGTTTTATTCATGTAAACAGAACAACAATTATTCTTTGACTTAAATGAATAACCGTATTGCAATAAACATGATCCAATCATATTCATGCTCAACGCAAACACAAAATAACATTTATTTTGGTCCAACACTAATCTCGAAGGTAGAGGGAGTGTGCGATGGTGATCAACCTTGGAATCATTTCCAACACACATCGTCACTTTGCCCATAACTAGTCTGTGTTCATTCTGCAACTCATGTTTTTAGTTACTACTCTTAGCAACTAAACCAGTATCAAATACTAAGGGGTTGCTACAAACACTAGTAAAGTACACATCAATAACATGTATATCAAATATACTTTTGTTCACTTTGCCATCCTTCTTATCCGCCAAGTATCTAGGGCAGTTCCACTTCCAGTGACCATTTCCTTTGCAGTAAAAGCACTCAGTTCCAGGCTTGGGTCTATCTTTGGGCTTCTTCATGGGAGTGGCAACTTGCTTGCCATTCTTCTTGAAGTTCCCTTTCCTTCCCTTGCCCTTTTACTTGAAACTAGTGGTCTTGTCAACCATCAACATTTGATGCTTTTCTTGATTTCTACCTTCGTCGATTTCAGCATCACGAAGAGCTCGGGAATCGTTTTCGTCATCCCTTGCATATTATAGTTCATCACGAAGTTCCAGTAACTTGGTGATAGTGACTAGAGAACTCTGTCAATCACTATTTTATCTAGAAGATTAACTCCCACTTGATTAAGCGATTGTAGTACTCAGACAATCTGAGCACATGCTCATTGGTTGAGCTATTCTCCTCCATCTTGTAGGCAAAGTACTTGCCAGAGGTCTCATACCTCTCGACTCGGGCATGAGTCTGAAATACCAATTTCAGCTCTTGGAACATCTCATATGCTCCATGACATTTCAAAACATTTTTGAAGTCCCGGTTCTAAGCCGTAAAGCATGGTGCACTAAACTATCAAGTAGTCATCATATAGAGCTTTGCCAAACGTTCATAACGTCTGCATCTGCTCCTGCAATAGGTCCATCACCTAGCGGTGCATCAAGGACATAATTCCTCGGTGCTGCAATGGGGATAATCCTCAGATCAGGGACCAAGTCCGCATCATTGCTACTATCATCTTTCAACTTAGTTTTCTCTAGGAACATATCATAAATAAAACGGGGAAGCTATACACGAGCTATTGATCTACAACATAGATATGCAAATACTATCAAGACTAAGTTCATGATAAATTTAAGTTCAATTAATCATATTACTTAAGAACTCCCACTTAGATAGACATCCCTCAAGTCATCTAAATGATCACGTGATCCATATCACCTAAACCATGTCCGATCATCACGTGAGATGGAGTAGTTTTCAATGGTGAACATCACTATGTTGATCATATCTACTATATGATTCATGTTCGATCTTTCGATCTCAGTGTTCCGAGGCCATATCTGCATATGCTAGGCTCGTCAAGTTTAACCCGAGTATTCTGCGTGTGCAAAACTGGCTTGCACCCGTTGTATGTGAACGTAGAGCTTATCACACCCGATCATCACGTGGTGTCTCAGCACAAAGAACTGTCGCAACGGTGCATACTCAGGGAGAACACTTATACCTTGAAATTTAGTGAGAGATCATCTTATAATGCTACCGCCGAACTAAGCAAAATAAGATGCATAAAGGATAAACATCACATGCAATCAATATAAGTGATATGATATGGTCATCATCATCTTGTGCCTTTGATCTCCATCTCCAAAGCACCGTCATGATCACCATCCTCACCGGCGTGACACCTTGATCTCCATCGTAGCATCGTTGTCGTATCGCCAACTATTGCTTCTACGACTATCGCTACCGCTTAGTGATAAAGTAAAGCAATTACATGGCGATTGCATTTCATACAATAAAGCGACAACCATATGGCTCCTGCCAGTTGCCGATAACTGTGTTACAAAACATGATCATCTCATACAATAAAATTTAGCATCATGTCTTGACCATATCACATCACAACATGCCCTGCAAAAACAAGTTAGACGTCCTCTACTTTGTTGCTGCAAGTTTTACGTGGCTCCTACGGGCTGAGCAAGAACCGTTCTTACCTACGCATCAAAACCACAATGATTTTTCATCAAGTATGTGCTGTTTTAACCTTCAACAAGGATCGAGCATAGTCACACTCGATTCAACTAAAGTTGGAGAAACTGACACCCGCCAGCCACCTGTGTGTGAAGCATGTCGGTAGAACCAGTCTCGCGTAAGCGTACGCGTAATGTCGGTTCGGGCCGCTTCATCCAACAATACCGCCGAATCAAAGTATGACATGCTGGTAAGCAGTATGACTATTATCGCCCACAACTCATTTGTGTTCTACTCGTGCATATAACATCTACGCATAGACCTGGCTCGGATGCCACTGTTGGGGAACGTAGTAATTTCTAAAAATTTCCTACGCACACGCAAGATCATGGTGATGCATAGCAACAAGGGGGGAGAGTGTTGTCCACGTACCCTCGTAGACCGTAAGCGGAAGCGTTATGATAACGCGGTTGATGTAGTCGTACGTCTTCACGATCGACCGATCCTAGTACCGAAAGTACGGCACCTCCGCGATCTGCACACGTTCATCTCGGTGACGTCCCACGAACTCACGATCCAGCAGAGTGTCAAGGGAGAGCTTCGTCAGCACGACGGCGTGATGATGGTGATGATGAAGTTACCGACGCAGGGCTTCGCCTAAGCACTATGACGATATGACCGAGGTGGATTATGGTGGAGGGGGGCACCGCACACGGCTGGAAACAATCAACTTGTGTGTTCTAGGGTGCCCCTGCCCCCGTATATAAAGGAGCAAGGGGGAGGCCGGCCGGACCTAGGGCGCGCCAAGGAGGGGAGGAGTCCTCCTCCTAGTAGGAGTAGGACTCCCCCTTTCCTAGTCCAACTAGGAGGGGAAGGGGGAAGGAGGGAGAGGGAGAGAGGGAGGGAAAGAGGGGGCGCCCCCCTCCTTGTCCAATTCGGACTCCTCAAGGGGGGGGGGCGCACGACCAGCCCTAAGGCCCCCTCTTCTCTCTCTCACAAGGCCCATGTTGGCCCATTAGTTCCCCCGGGGGTTCCGATAATTATCCGGTGACCCCCGGAACTCATCATCCGGTGTCCGAATATAGTCATCCAATATATCAATCTTTATGTCTCGACTATTTCGAGACTCCCCGTCATGTCAGTGATCACATCCAGGACTCCGAACTATCTTCAGTACATCAAAACACATAAACTCATAATACTGATCGTCACCGAATGTTAAGCGTGCGGACCCTACGAGTTCGAGAACTATGTAGACATGACCGAGACACGTCTCCGGTCAATAACCAATAGCGGAACCTGGATATTCATATTGGCTCCCACATATTCTACGAAGATCTTTATCGGTCAAACCGCATAACAACATACGTTGTTCCCTTTGTCATCGGTATGTTACTTGCCCAAGATTCGATCATCGGTATCTCAATACCTAGTTCAATCTCGTTACTGGCAAGTCTCTTTACTCATTCCATAATACACCATCCCGCAACTAACTCATTATTTACATTGCTTGCAAGGCTTATAGTGATGTGCATTACTGAGAGGGCCCGAGATACCTCTCCGACAATCGGAATGACAAATCCTAATCTCGATCTATGCCAACTCAACAAGTACCATCGGAGACACATGTAGAGCACCTTTATAATCACCCAGTTACGTTGTGACGTTTGGTAGCACACAAAGTGTTCCTCCGATATTCGGGAGTTGCATAGTCTCATAGTCATAGGAACATGTATAAGTCATGAAGAAAGCAATAGCAACATACTAAACGATCAAGTGCTAAGCTAACGGAATGGGTCAAGTCAATCACATCATTCTCTAATGATGTGATCCCGTTAATCAAATGACAACTCATGTCTATGGCTAGGAAACTTAACCATCTTTGATTCAACGAGCTAGTCAAGTAGAGGCATACTAGTGACACTCTGTTTGTCTATGTATTCACACATGTACTAAGTTTCCGGTTAATACAATTCTAGCATGAATAATAAACATTTATCATGATATAAGGAAATATAAATAACAACTTTATTATTGTCTCTAGGGCATATTTCCTTCATCAAGAAGTCTCAAGCATCTAAGCTTGGGGATGCCCCGGTAGGGATCCCACATTTCTTCTTCAACAATCACCGGTTAGTATCGGTTGAGCCTAAGTTTTTGCTTATTCACATTTTTTTCGAGAGCACACCAATGGCGTGCCATATTTTTATAGAAGGGAGCAACATAATTACAAGAATCTAGACACGGTTGCGAACAGCCGGCTAGAGACACCAACACCACAACGCAGCCTAGACTACTCTCTCACAAAAGGTTCTAATCTACCCACTCCCGCCCTTCTCCAGTCCTTCAACTCGGCTATGATTTGGTCGACTAATAGTTGAGCTGTCCTTTGCTGCCTGACGCGACCGAACACACGCGCATTGCGTTGTTTCCAGATGGACCAAGCTGTGGCTATGATCAGCGAGTCAAATCCTCTCCTGTCCTTGGCGATAGTGCTCTTCCTCGCCAGAAGCCACCAAGTGGTGAAGGTATCAGTTTGGTTTCGGTACGGAACGCTGATTCCAACCTTAGAAAAGCAGAGATGCCAGACTTCCTTAGCGTAGCTGCAATGCACCAGAATGTGATCGACGGTGTCTTCCTCTTGTAGACATAGGAAGCAGGCAGCTGTGTCGTCCTGCAACCCATGCCTCGCCCTCCTATCAGAAGTCCACAACCTGTGTTGGGATGCCAACCAAGCAAATATTTTACACTTGAGAATGGCCCCACTCCTCCATATGCACTCGTATGTTGGCGATCTCCTGAGGCCAAGGCAAAGCCTTTGGTAAGCTGATCTGGCCGTGTACTTGCCAGAGCTATCACACGGCCAAGTGAAGATGTCTGGCTCAAGATGGTCCCTCTGTACTCCGGCAATGGCAGCCCGAAGTTGCATAAGCTGGATCAGGGCCATGAACGGTGGTACTCCGGGTTTGTCTAGTTCCCATTGGTCATTGATCAATGCCTGGCATACAGTTCTCATGTTCTGCACTCTTTGCGGAATCAAGGCCAAGATGGCCGGTGCAATGTCAACCACCGCTGCTCCATTTATCCATCTGTCTTTCCAGAATAAGTCTCGTTCCCCACTGCCGACTGTAATGTGCACCAAGCTATTGAACACCTCCCGAGCATCAGCATCAATTAAGAACGGGATGCCCTGCCACGGCCTCTCGGGGTCCGTTCTCCTTAACCAATCCCACCTAGCTCTGAGAGCAGGAGCTTGCAACTTAAGGTTTTTGATTCCAAGTCCACCATAGCACGTCGGGCGACAGATCGTATTCCAGGCGACGAGGCATTGCCCTCCATTTACTTTGTCCTTTCCTGCCCAAAAGAAAGACCTCATCCAAGCATCAATCTCCTCAAAAACCCAATCTGCTGCATTGAGAACCATCAACTGATGTATAGGTCTCGCTGCCACAACTGACTTAACCAGCACTAAGCGGACAGGCCTTTGGATGAGTCCTCTCTGCCAGGCTGGTATGAACTTCCTTGCCTGGTCAATAAGGGGTTGCCAATCTCCTTGTTTGAGCTGCTTGATCGCCAAAGGGATGCCCAAATATTTGCAAGGGAAGTTGCCCAAAGCACATTGCAAGATGTCCCTCACCCTTTGTTGATCTTCCTCTGATCCTCTTATGACGATAGCCATTGAATTATTGTAATTCACCACCAATCCTGACGCCGTGCCAAAGCTATCCAAGGCCACCCTTACAAATCTCAGATCTGGAGGGGTGGGTCTTATGAACAAAGCAACATCATCAACATAAATGATAGACGTTGAGTCGCCGAGATACGAGGGAAATAGCTAACAGCTCCAAGCTCCGCCCCCTTCCTGAACAGGGAAGACAGAGCTTCCATAGCAATTACAAACAAAAGGGGGGACACCGGGTCTCCTTGCCACAGGCCACAAGCATGAATGAAACTCAGTCCTGGGCATCCATTGACCACAATTTTAGTGCTTGCTGTTTGCAAGAGGATTGCAATCCACCTCATCCACTTTTCCCCAAAGCCCTTCTTGCGCAGAACTTGGAACAGGAACGGCCAAGCAAGGGAGTCAAAGGCTTTAGTTATGTCAAGTTTTAGAAACACTCCCGGCGTCTTCCGTACATGCAGCTTTCTGGCAATTTGCTTCACGAGCAGAAAGTTATCGTGAAAACATCTCCCGGCTATGAAAGCAGATTGGTTGGTGCTAACAATCTCTGGCATTCTGTTCCTTACACGGCAGGCAAGAGCTTTTGCGAAAAGCTTGGCAAAACTGTGTGTTAAGATGATAGGCCGGAAATCTCCCACTGTTTCAGCATCGGCCCGCTTGGGGATGAGTGTAATCAAAGCCTTGTTAAGCTTCGCAAACCCCCTCCCATCGCCAACATATAGTTTCATGATTGCAGCCATAATATCATGCTTAATAATCGGCCACGCCTTCTTGTAAAAAATCCCTATGAAGCCGTCGGGTCCCGGCGATCAGAGGGCAGCTCCTTCACAACATTCCAGATTTCTTCCTCGGTAAAAATAGCCTCAAGCTCGTGCAGATCCACTTGATCCATCTCAAGGTAGTCAAGATCCAAGGTAAACTCCCTGGACTGTTGCTTGCCAAGCAAGTTCCTATATTCCTCCGTAAAGATTTCCTTTTTTCTACTCTTCTCTGTAATGATTTCATCCCCGTGCTTGAGATGTGCGATGTAGTTTTTGGTTCGCCTTTCGTTAGCCACCGCCTGGAACAACCTCGTGTTCGCATCCCCCTCTCCTATCCATCTTATTCTCAATCTTTGCCTCGATATGGTTCGCTCCAAAGAAGCAAGGCCCAGGACAGCCAGCTTCAAGGAACGGCGCAGCCAGAGCTCATCACAGGTTAAAGGCCTATCCTCTTGTGCCTGCTCGAGCCACAAAATCACCCAATTAGCGATTGCCAATTTGAGTTTTATGTTGCTGATCTTCCGTTGCCCCCACGCTTGCAATGCCACTGCCGTGTTGCGTAACAGATCATCCAGTCGTTTGAAGGGATCAGTGATGTTATCATTACACACCCAGGCTTCCCTAACCGCATCCTCGAATCCCTCCAGTTTGGTCCAGAAGAGCTCAAATCTGAATCTCCGCTTGGGGCTGCAGATCGCATTGGTTGAAAGCAACAACGGAGCATGGTCAGAAACGTTAGTTCCTACGGCTTGCAGAAAACAGTCTGGGTTCGCCAAGTCCCAATCCACCGACACAAGCACACGATCAATCTTGGTTAGGGTTGGGCAGTCCCTGTCGTTCGTCCAAGTAAAGCGCCTCCCATGCATGTAGGGTTCCTTCAATTCCATGTCATCCACAATGATCTGAAGCTGTTGAGCATCCTCCGGTTAATGTTGGTATTGTTCTTCTCCGACGCCCTAAGGATCATGTTGAAGTCTCCAAGTATCATCCACGGTCCTATGCACCCTGCCCTACGCTCACGTAATTCATGCAAAAAAGCCAGTTTCTGCTCATCTCCTTGAGGACCATACACAACAGTTATCCACCATTTGAAGCCATCCTTGTTGTGCACAAGGCCGGTTAGTGAGTGTGCATCCGTGAGGATGGTGTCCACCTCGAGCACCGTGGAGTCCCACGCTAACACGATACCTCCACACGTATTAATCGCCGGGAGATAAGCAAAACCATTGTAAGATGGTCCAATGCATTGCATCATCATATATTGGTCCATTACATCCAATTTAGTCTCCTGCAAACACACCATGTTGCACTTCACCGAAGAAATAAATTCTCTAACCGCCTTTCTCTTCGCCGGGTTGTTAAGGCCTCACACGTTCCAACATGTGATGGATGGGTTGATATCCATAACACAATGAGAGGAGCGTCCTACACCGAACTGCATGTGCACATCACGCAGCCATGATCACCGTGGAACTACCACCCATCTTCGTCCCCTGTGGTGGTGTCTTGCCAAAGATGGCCGCAATCACCCTAACATGATGCTCTCGGAGTGGTGAATCAAAGAGCTCCTTGAGCTCATGCACCACCTTTTCGTCTGGTTCCAAATCATCCGGGGCGAGGCCAAGCGCTGGTAGAAGAACATTCTCCGCGGGAGTGGCCTTGGATGTGGCTGCTGCTCCCGTCCTCTTGGTAGCTCGAGTGGTGCAGCGAGGTGTACACGGGATAGTCTTAGAGCTCAGGGAGGTGCCTTGAACTTCCTTGATGAGGGGGGAGCTAACCTCTTAATAATGTTTGAGCAAAATGCTTTCATGCGCGCATATGCAATCTCCTCTTGTGGGGTCATACCCGAGACTCTCTCCAGGACCAAATTTTGCTGTGTGCCCAGCCTCTCACACTCCATAATCACATTAGACTCCAGAGCGCTGGTTGATGCGATAGGTACGTGCATGCATGTATCCGTCCCATCCACCAACTGCCTATCAGGCCGAATCTCCCCATGCACAATCATCTCCAGGATTGGTGCAACTGCGACGTCCAGAGGTGGAATCAGCATCGGTGCAACAGTGACATCCTATGGTGGGTTCTCCAAGGAAGGTCCGACAGCGACGGATGCTGGGCCACCCCCAGTCGGGACGACACAATCATTGGTCTTGTCTGCCTGCAAGTGGCACTCCCCCTCGACCACGTGCAGGCGAGGCTTCTGTCCCGCACATGGTGGGGCCTCTGGCTGCAGAGGGACGTCCAAATGCGCGAGAGTGGCGCCACCTGCTGGGCCCTCTGGCCTCTGCAATGGACCCACCTCCACCAGTGTCAGCGCCCCCACCGAATCAGCCTTGCCCATTGGTTCCGCCCCCACCATCGCAGCACGACCCAATGGTTCCTGAACTGCCAGCTGGCTCTCCCTGGCCGTCGCCTGCGAATCTGTGTCCAGCGCGATGTGATCCTTGTCCCCAATAATTTGCCCCGCGTCATCTGGTTGGTCAGGACGCCTTACGATGCTCTCGATCCTTCTGTTTGAATTGTTGCGACGTGCAGTCTCCGTTCCTGAGATGCGGTCAAAAGCTGAGGGTCTGACCGATGCCCTATCCTGTATCGTCACCCTGTGACGCACTCCTCCTACCTCAGCCAATGGCTCCATAGGGGGCAATCTCCATTCTTGCAACGCTGGCGGTGAGCCGCTCTCTGCACCAGGTCCAAAACTCCGGCGACTCCCACCAGTCTGATCAGAACCATGGATTGCTCTGTTGTCGTGCACTCCCCGCTGCCATTGTCGCCGCCGCGTAACTGGCTCGCTGCCGCCGGCGCTGTTGCTGGACTCAGGGATCCCGCTCTGGCCGCTGCTCAGCGAGTCACCTTCCCACCATGGCGGCTCAACCACCGCTGAGTAGTCCCTCACCTCGTCAATATGAATCAGCACCCGATAGTGCAACATAGTGGGCTCCATGAACGGCGGCACCTGCCCCGGCTCCGGGACAGCAAGCCACCTGAGGGAGGGGATGGACTCCGGGTCAGCTGTCCAAGCAGACAGCTTGAACGACGCGAGGTCAGAGCGAGAGCTTGTTTCCGGCGCAACCTCGTCCACCATGGCCGCCGTGCCAAGTAGCTGCTCGGCCACCTCCCTCTCCCATGCATGCGGCGGGATGCCCTTCATCTCGATCAGCACTTTGTAGCCCAACATGGCATGCATAGCTTGCGCTTGACGGTTCCATGGACGGAAGTACAGCCTGACACTCCACGATGCTCGAGGAAGGGGAGAACACTGACTCTGTTCCGATGCTCTGCCCGCCCGAAAACCACCAAGAAATCCTCCGACTGGTAATTGATCACGGACACCCAGTCTCGATCCACATCCACCTGAGCCCTGAGCGCCTCCAGGACGAACTCCGATGAGATGTCCCGCCTCGCACCACCAGCATATGCCACCATAGCAAACTGCAGGCGACGCTCCAGATCCTCCATGGACCGTGAGCGACGCACCACGCAGATGTCCGCCGACTCCGACTCCGGCACCGGTGGTGGCTGGAGGCACGGGGCGAACAGGGCAGGCCACACCGGCGTCGGCGGGAGGCTGCCAAGGGCCGGGGTGGGGGAGGGGGAGCCTGACCACGAGCGGGCGCATGCGGCGACGAACGGACGGGAGCTCTCTGCTCAAGCTCGCGACGCACCGCTTTGGCCGCCGCCTCGCGCCGGAGGTCCTCCGCCGAGGAAGGGCTGCACGGGCGCTTGCAGTCGCGGGAGCCATGCCCAGGAAGCCCGCATCTGATGCAGACGATGTCGTTCGTGCAGTCCTTGCGAAAGTGCCCCTCCAAAAGGCATCTGAAGCACTTGTTCTCCATGTCCGGCGAGATCTCCCGGCGCGGCTGCGAAGGCTGATGAGGCGGCGTCGGTGAACAGCGCGGCCGTGCGGGGTCCTCCTCCAGACCAACGCGCCGCCGTCAAAGGGTCTTCTTTGAGGGAGCACACTGCATCCAGGCCGCCTCCCTGCGCTGCGACTCCCCCTCATCGGGAGCGCCGCCGGCCGCCACCGTGACCTCGAGACCAACCTGGTCGCCCGACGCCTCCGAGCCCAAGGGGATCCCGAGACCCGACACCACAGGACGGTCGCCGGCCCCGCGGGACGACGTGGTCACCGAACGGCGGCTATCCGCCATGACAACGCACCACAGGGCAGAAGGGGGAAGGGGAGGGGACGCCGGAGCCGGAGTGGCAGGCGGCGGGGAGGGGGTGGCCGCCAAGGCTGGAGCGGTGGACGACGGGTGGGGGTGGACGCTGGCACCGGAGTGGTGCACGGCGGGCTCAAAGGGGAGGGGAGGGGCGCTACGTCAAAATGGTTTTTGCTTATTCACATGATGTGTGCTATTCTTAGAATGTCATTTTATTTTGTTTTTGCTTGCTGTTTTAATAAAATACTTCGATCTAAAAGTTTCTAAATAAAATAGAGTCCTCAAATAGTTGCCAGAGAGGCTAGGTAAGCGGCACTCACATCCCATCAACGAAGCTCTTTTCAATGGAATTGCTCTAGTGCTTCACTTATATCTTTCTGAGCACGGTGTGCTTTAGTATTTTTGAAGAAATTCTCTCTTGCTTCACTTAAATTAATTTGAGAGAAATAGATATTATGCTCATGATCTTCACTTATATTTTTTTGGGGCTATCAAAAGCAATACATGAAAATTAGTCCCAAAGTGATAGATATCCAAGAAGGATATAATAAAAACTTTCATGAAGATCATTGGACAAAATAAACTTGATTCCTTGTAATAGTTTTGAGATATGATGATGTGATATGTGAGTCATGTTGATGAGTAATTATGCTTTAGTAAGAATATTGGTGTTAAGGTTTGTGATTCCCTATGCAAGCACGAAAGTCAATAGTTATGCAATGAAATTACATCCTACTTGTGGTGCATTAATCGGTGTTAATTATGCTCAATGCTCGCTTATGAGATTATTCGTTTCTTGGTTGGTCGCTTCTCAACCTTTTGCTAGCCTTCATTTTGCACTAAGTATGATCACTACTTGTGCATCCAAAATCCTTTAAACCAGTTTTGCCACATAAGTCCACTATACCTACCTATCTGTTGTATTCTTTTGCCGTTCTAAGAAAATTTGTATGTGCCATCTCTAATTTTCAAAATAAATTTCTCTTTTGTGTGCTCGTACCGCTCGCGAGGAGGTGAGGGGTGGCCAACATTTTCCATGCTAGATGTGTTATTCTCACGATGAGTGTTTATTCACTTGTCATTGCACGAGAGTAAGGCAAAGGTATTAGGGATGCCCAGTCCCGAAATGAAAAATGAATTTACTTTATGTTGTCAAATAATAAATTCCTTGGAAAGTGTTGGCATGGAGGGCACCCGTGGATACGGCTAGCCATGGAAAGTGAAAGTATGGTGGAAAAAGGACTAAACTTTATTTTCTGTTTGGGAACCGCCTATGATATATCTAGCATGGAAAGTGTTGGGAGCTCTAAGTCGTTTTCGTTGGTGGGAAAAGTATGCCTCTCAAAATGTTTTTATCTCTCAATTTTCGCTTTGAGCTCTGGCACCTCTACAAATCCCTACTTCCCTCCATGAAGGGCCTTTCTTTTACTTTATGCAATTTTTATTTTTAATTTGAGTCTCCACCTTCTCTTATAAAGCACCAACTAGGGGGCACTATGATCGTACTTGAGCATTGGGTGTAGTTAATATGCGAGTCTGTTTCATGAATGGATCAATGATTGAGCATGATGGGCTAGGGATAACTTATTTTAGCGTTGATATTTTGAAAGACATGGTTTCTTGGTGATATGCTTGAGTATTGATGTCCTCATGTCAAATTATAGACTATTACTTTGAATCATTCAAGTCAAAATGTCCATGCTACAAAAGAAAAGAGTATATGATGAATATGATAGGTAGCATTCCACACAAAAAAAACCGTTTTAAATTGCTACTTTATCTTGATAAGTTTTATGAGAAAGTGTTGCTGTTATGATGCTAGGAAAAGTGATCTAAATTATCATTGATCAAACTTGTGCACTTTGCTAGCATTCGCACTTCATAAATGATTTCTTTTATCATTTATCTACTCGAGGACGAGTAGGAATTAAGCTTGGGGATGCTGATACGTCTCCAACGTATCTATAATTTATGAAGTATTCATGCCATGTTTGCAACAATTTTATATGGTTTTGGTATGATTTGCATGGAACTAACCCGGACTGACGCTGTTTTCAGCAGAACTACCATGGTGTTGTTTTTTTTGCAGAAATGAAAGTTCTCCAAATGAGCTGAAACTTTTTGATGATTTTTTTTGGAACAAAAGAGACACCCGAAGCTTCGTGGGAGGGCCAAAAGAGCCACGAGGAGGGCACAACCCACCAGGGCGCGCCTGGTGGGCCTGGCTTGCCCCGGTGGGTTGTGCTCACCTCGAGGCCCATCTTAGCGTGAAACCAACGCCAAAAAATTCTATAAATAGAGGAACCATCAGGGGTTAACCTAGATCAGAAGTTCCGCCACCGCAAGGCTCTGTAGCCACCAAAAAAGAATCTAGACCCCGTTCCGGCACTCCACCGGAGGGGGGAATCATCACCGGTGGCCATCTTCATCATCCCGGCGGGCACCATGATGAGGAGGGAGTAGTCCACCCTCGGGGCTGAGGGTTTGTACCAGTAGCTATGTGTTTAATCTCTCTCTCTCTCTCTCTCTCACTCTCTCGTGTTCTTGAGATGGCACGATGTTGATGTATCCTGGGCTTTGTTAATGTAGTCGGATCATATGGTGTTTTCCCCTCTCTATCTTGTGATGAATTGAGTTTTCCCTTTGAGATTTTGTTTTATCGGATTGAATACTTTTATGGATTTGAGAGCACTTGATATATGTATTGCATATGAATACTCGTGGTGACAATGGGGTATCGTATTGATTCACTTGATGTATGCTTTGGCATTCAACTCGCGGATTCTCGAGGTGACATTGGGGTAATCTATGCATAGGGGATGATGCACGTTCTTGTCTTTGTTTCTCCGGTAGAAATCTTGGGGCACTCTTTGAAGTTCTTTGTGTTGGATTGAATATTACGAATCTGAATTTGCTTTGGTGTTATTTTAGTACGAACTCTTGGTTACATCGGTCGGAAAGAATAGCTTGGTGTTATTTTAGTACGAACTCTAGGATAGATTGATCGGAAAGAATAGCTTTGAGGTGGTTTCGTAGCCTGCAAACAATTCCGTCTTATGTTCTCCGCTAGATAGGAACTTTGGAGTGATTTCTTGATCGCACTTTGAGGGACGGTTATATGATCCAATTATATTAGCACTGTTGAGAGATTGCACTAGTGAAAGTACGGACCCTAGGCCTCATTTTTAAGAATTGCAATATCGTTTTTGTGCCTCTTTACTATTTGCTACCTTGCTGTTTTTATTTATTCAGATTATAAAAATATATTTCTACCATCAATATTACACTTTTATCACCGTCTCTTCGCCAAACTAGTGCACCTATACAATTTGCCATTGTATTGGGTGTGTTGGGGACACAAGGGATTTCTTGTATTTGGTTGTAGGGTTGTTTGAGAGAGACCATCTTCATCCTACACCTCCCACGGATTGATAAACCTTAGGGTCATCCACTCAAGGGAAAATTGCTACTGTCCTACAAAACTCTACGCTTGGAGGCCCAACGCGAGTCTACAAGAATAAAGTTGCGTAGTAGACATCAGTAAGAGGCTCAAAATGATGTTTAGTAAGTGTGTGAACAACCCCCAAAACCGGAGGGGAGACGGAGCCCTTAAATAGCCAAACCCCAAAACTAGCCTTTGGGGCTCCACGGACACTTCATGGACATCCCATGCCCAAGGGGGACCATGTGCACAGTACAAGCCCGTGGGCACGGGAGCCCCGTGCCCACGTGGTCAAAACCCCGTGCCCATGGGGTACCCAGAATAGCCAGCAGCAGCCCACTAAAACATGCACAACTTTGGCATACGAACTCCGAATTCGATGATGTTGGGCTCGTTTTAAAGCTATGGAAAAGCCCTCCTCACATAGAGAACCACCCAAGATCAACAATAAAGAATGATGCAAATCATGAAAATGTTTGAGCTCTCTACATGCGACGTGATCAAGCTACTCTCCTGAAAGTCCCTCTTGATAGTACGTCTATCAAACCTATAATCCGGTCTCCCACCAAGCACCATGAGACCGGCAAAACTAGGAAAACCTAGCTAAGTTATACCTTTGCCTTGCACATTCCACTTGATCATGATGACTTTAATGCTTGCCTCAAGTTGGAAATTTTTCCTTGTCCACAATCACTTGGTGAAGATACTCAAAATGCTTCCTCATATTGCAATGAGGGAAGCCTTAACTTAAGCCCATCTTCACATGCACATTATCATGATATGGACCGCAAGCTTCAAAGCATATAAACTCTGGCTTCTCATCTTGCACTTGGACTCCTCGAACCCGATGACCACCACCACTTGATGTCATCCACAAATAGGCTACTTGAAATCTTTCCTTTTGATGCAAGCCCATGAGAAATACCTAACCCACATAGACATGACAAACACATAGTATGGGTTAGGTAACAAAGCACAATTCACAATTACTTACCATACCACTAGATCACTTGATCCCACATGGTACAAAGATTGCACTTTGTGAGTTGACCATCTAGATAACCTTCGAGCTTCATCTTGGTCAACCAACATCTTTACTTCATGCCCCATCTTGGTTTCTTGAAATCCACAATTAACTCCTCATGCCCCTTCATTGATTCAAGACTATATCACCAAAGACTCATTCATGACCATATCAAGTTCCACTATGAATATCATGTTCGTCACCACATGTTCTTCTTAAATGCCATCGCAATCTCTTGAGAGGCATAATGAATTCTTCACTCTAGTTGCTTGCTTCAAGACTTGATTAATGGAAAAACCAACACATGAGCTTACCATGATCTTGTCTTGAAACCATAACTTGAATTCTTCTATTTGGTTATTCTCTCAAGCCCGTGATCTCGGAAACCAACTTGAAACCTCACTGGACATGGGATCTCAAGATCCAACACCTAGGACCTGTGAGCCCGGGGTATCCAAAGAGTTAACACTTGACCCTGTGCACACGGTACAAGCCCGTGAGCACGGGGTATCAAGAGAAGGATACCAAGAGGAATTCTTTGGATGTTTTAATGGCATTCTTCACAAAACAACCCAATGCACTTCAAGCATCACTATGGAACATATCTTCATATTCAATGCACTTTATGTTCCATAGGAATTGTCATTTAATTCCATAGCTTAGAGAAAATATATCTTCATATATATGGACTTAATCCTTGATTCCATCCAATATCCTTGAGGCACCATCTATGGACAAAACCTTCAAATATATCTCACTGAAAACATTAGTCTATAGAGATTGCCATTAATTACCAAAACCATACTTAGGGGCTATATGCCCTTTCACTACTCCTCCCCCTTGGCCGGCGCCCCCTTTTCCTCCTCCAACCTATATATACTAGGGTTTTTGCTCTATTGGACACACCACTTTTGGAGCTTTCTCTAGTTCTTCTAGTTCTAGTTGGTCCTAGTTGACTAATTAGGGTTAGGTTAATCCTCTTGTCCTCATAATTAGAAGCCATGTGTGGTTCTAATCTCCTCCCTCTAATTCTTTGGCGACGATTAGCTCTGGGTGGCAAAGCGCTGTCGGATTGTGAAGGTTGTACGCTTGCAACCAAGTAGAGACGTTGTGCAGTCTTCGGTTCGAGGGACTGTTCGTGGGCGGTTTGTGGGATCGTTCATCGATGGTTCAAGGGACACCAAGTACTAGTTACACCGACACGTTCTTCTCCCGCTGCAATAGGTGATGGTAACGATCATGATCCCAACCAGTTATGTATCTTCATATTGATCTTGGGTGATCGTAGGTGCATTTTTTTGTTTTCTACTACGTTTTCCAACAAGATTTTACTTTGGATATATTTTTGAAATTTCAACCAAACTCTTTGATCTTGCCCGTCTTCATAGTATGATTGTCCTATACTCAATGTGAATCTTGGATTCACCAAAATACCTAGAAAGTTCAAACTATGAGCTTGATGATGAGAACAACTAGAAAAGTTGTTTGTAGGGGTGACTAATCATCTCCCATATAAAGCTATAGACCTGAATATGAAAATTATTCTAAATGTTGAAATGAACTCATTGAAATCATTAGTCCTCTCAGGTGTTTTTTTCATTAAGCTTAAAAAGAACTAGGGTATTATGGAGATGCACTTTCAGTATGTCGGAGGGTCCGAAGTGTTGGGAATCGTTGTATGGAAAACAAAAAAAATTGCGCACACGCAATGATCTATCCATGGAGATGCATAGCAATAAGGGGGAGAGTGTGTCCACATACCCTCGTAGACCGTAAGCGGAAGTGTTTCACAACACGATTGATGTAGTCGTACTTCTTCGCGCTTCAACCGATCAAGTACCGAACACACGACACCTCCGTGTTATGCACACGTTCAGCTCGGTGATGTCCCTCGCCTTCTTGATCCAGCAAGACGTCGAGGTAGTAGATGAGTTCCATCATCACGACGGCGTGGTGGTGGTGCTGGTGAAGTGGTCTCCACAGGGCTTCGCCTAAGCACTACGAAAATATGACCGGGGGTGTAAACGGTGGAGGGGGGCGCCGCACATGTCTAGGCAATTGTCTGGTGTGTGCTAGGGGCCCCCTCCCCCCCCCACACACACACATATATATATATATAGGTGGGAGGGAGGGAGGAGCAACCATAGGAGGTGCCCAAGTAGGAGGAATCCTACTTGGAATCCCTCCCAAACCGTGCGCCCCCCTGCCATATATAACCGAGGGGGAAGGAAAGAGGGGGGGAGAGGGAAGGAAGTGGGAATCCTAATTCACACTTCCCTATCTCCCTTCTCCCCTTTCCTTCCCCTCCTTAGGCCGGCCCATATGGGGGGCGCACCAGCCCCTTGTGGCTGGTGTGTTTACCCTCTTGGCCCATAAGGCCCATATCTTTTGTCGAGGGTGCCCGGAACCCCTTCCGGTGACCCGATAAGTACCCGATACCACCCGAAACACTTCCGGTGTCCGAATACTATTGTCCTATATATAAATCTTTACATCTCGGCCATTTTGAGACTCCTCGTCATGTCCCTGATCTCATCTGGGACTCCGAACAACGTTCGGTCACCAAATCACATAACTCATTTAATACTAAATCATCACCGAACGTTAAGCGTGCGGACCCTACGGGTTCAAGAACTATGTAGAAATGACCGAGACACCTCTTCGGTCAATAACCAATAGCGGAACCTGGATGCCCATATTGGCTCCTACATATTCTACGAAGATCTTTATCGGTCGAACCATTATGACAATATATGTAATTCCCTTTGTGCATTGATGACCCAAAAGTATAAGGGATCAATTGTAGCTCTTTTCGATAAGTAAGAGTGTCGAACCCAACGAGGAGCAGAAGGAAATGACAAGTAGTTTTCAATAAGGTAATGTCTACAAGTGCTGAAATTGTAAGTAACTGAGTAGTTTGATAGCAATATAATTTGTGACAGGCAAGTAACAATATTAGTAACAAAAGTGTAGCAAGATAGACCAATCCTTTTGAGGCAAAGGACAGGCCAAAACGGTCTCTTATGATAAGCAAAGCGTTCTTGAGGGTACACGGGATTTTCATCTAGTCACTTTCATCATGTTGGTTTAATTCGTGTTCGGTACTTTGATAATTTGATATGTGGGTGGACCGGTGCTTAGGTGCTGTTCTTACTTGAACAAACCTCCCACTTATGATTAACCCTCCCGCAAGCATCCGCAACTACGAGAAAAGTATTAAGAATAAATTCTAACCATAGCATTAAACTTTTGGAACCAATCGGCCCCTTACGGAATAGCGCATAAACTGGGGTTTAAGCTTGTGTCACTCTGACAACCCATCATCTAATTGCTACTCCACAATGCATTCCCTTAGGCCCAAATATGGTGAAGTGTCATGTAGTCGACGTTCACATGACACCACTAAGGGAATCACAACATACATACTATCAAAATATCGAACACATATCAAGTTCACATGATTACTTGCAACATGATTTCTCCCGTGACCTCAAGAACAAAAGTAAATACTCACAAATGATAATCATGCTCAAGATCAAAGGGGTATTAAATAGCATATTGGATCTAGACATATAATCTTCCACCAAATAAACCATATAGTAATCAACTACAAGATGTAATCAACACTACTAGTCACCCACAAGCACCAATCTATAGTTCCGGTAACAAGATTGAACACAAGAGATGAACTAGGGTTTGAGATGAGATGGTGTTGTTGAAGATTTCAATGGAGATTGCCCTCCCCAAGATGGGAGAGTTGTTGGTGATGATGATGACGATGATTCCCCCCTCTGGGAGGGAAGTTCCCCCGGCGGAATTGCTCTGCCTGAGGGCAAAAGTGCTCCTGCCCAAGTTCCGCCTCGAGACGGCACTGCTCCGTCCCGAAAGTCCTCTCCTTATTTTTTCTAGGACAAAATGACCTATATACCAGAAGATGGGCACCGAAGGTGGGCCTGGGTGAGCACAACCCACCAGGGCGCGCCTGGGCTCCCTGGCGTGCCCAGGTGGGTTGTGCCCACCTGGTAGGCCCCCTCTGGTAGTTATTTGCTCCAATATTCATCAAATATTCCATAAAAATTCTCCGTGAAGTTTCAGCTTGTTTGGAGTTGTGCAGAATAGGTAGCCTGACGTAGCTTTTTCAGGTCCAGATTTCCAGCTGCCGGAATTCTCCCTCTTTGTGTATACCTTGCATATTATGAGAGAAAAGGCATTAGAATTACTCCAAAAAGCATTATTATGGATAGAAACATCATAAATAACATTAAGGAAACATGATGCAAAATGGACGTATCAACTCCCCCAAGCTTAGACCTCGCTTGTCCTCAAGCGAAAAACCGAAATTGAAAAACATGTCCACATGCTTAGAGAGAGAGAGAGAGGTGTCGATAAAAACAAAATACAGACATAGAAGCATCATGTGAATTATTATAACAGCAACAAATTTAAATATAAGACTCTTATCATAAAGCTCTTATTATATACTTCTCATGAATAAGTGACAATTCATCACACTATTGAAGTATAAAGCAAAAACTCTATTAAAAACCAACAAACTATGTTCTTAGTCAACTTTGCAACTACAATTCATCATCTTTTCAGGAAGGGTCACGTATCGGATCCTTTAGGCAAGTCCACATACTCAACCATCATATAGTCTTTTATGATTGCTAACACTCACCGCGTACACATGAGCAAAACGTTTCAACCGCACACATAGAAAGATAGGAGCTTATAGTTTCGCCTCCCAACGTATTCACCTCAAGGGTGATGTCAACAATAATAACTCATGCTATCTATATTCAACTAGACATATGTGCCTAGATCTTTCCTCACCACATGATGCTTGCCAAAGGACAAAATAAAAAGGAGTAGAGAAAACTTTGACTCTTTGCATAAAAGTAAATACATGAAAGTAAAAGATAGGCCCTTCGCAGAGGGAAGCAGAGGTTGCCATGCACTTATTTGTTTGTATGCTCAACCCCTTAGTGCAAAAGAATGTCACGTTGCATTGCCCCTTGTGATAGCGACCTTTATTATGTAGTCTGTCGCTTTTATTCTTCACCATCACAAGTTCGTGCAACGCTCAATTTTCTCTTACACTAAATGATCTTACACTTTTAGAAGCAATTTTTATTGCCCTATTGCACCGATGACAATTTACTTGAGGGATCTTGCTCAATCCCTAGGTAGGTATAGTGGACACTTGAAAATAAGATTTGGGTTTAAGGTTTTTTGGATGCACAAGTAGTATCTCTACTTAGTGTGGAATTTTTGGGCTAGCAAAGATAGGGGGCAAGCACCGCATGTTAAAGGATCCATGACAATATGACTTCTATGTGAATATAAACAAAGATAAACCATTAAGTGTCTTCCTTGTCCAACGTCAACAATTTTGGCATATAATATTTTGATGAGGGCTCACAATCATAAAAGATTTCTAGAATAGTATATTTATATGTGAATCTTCTCTTCCTTTATTAATTCTTTCATGAGTTGCATCATTGACTAATGCTATGTTTGTCAATCTCTAATAAAATTTTCCACTTATACTTTTCCTTATGTGGTGTCATCACCTACCATAAGATTAGTATATGATCTTTTTCTTAATTTATTTCCTTTTATTTATTCCCTTTCTTTTTATTGCAACATGAAAGTAAAGAAAGCAAAAACTCAAACTAACTTTATTATATATCTTGCACACGATTACAAGGATAGATCACTAAGCAAATTCTCAAAGAAGAAAGGATCGAACTAAACTTTTATTCATCTAAAGCAAAAGATCAAACTAAAATAAGTAAAGGCAAAAGGATAGTGGGATGATATGATACCGGGGCACCTCCCCCAAACTTGGCGGAAGCCAAGGGGAGTACCCATACCCGATACTTAATCCTCCTTTGGTGATGAAGAAGAAGATGGTGGTGAAGAGATCTTGTCCTCGGATTTCCATGGCAGTGGTCCACCATCATAGAAGGAGGAGTGAGTCTCACGGGTCCTGCAACTAGCATCCAAACTCATACCTTTAAACCTCGCCTCATATTCAAAGACTTGGTTTTGGAGATCATAGATCTGGCTTTGGAGGAAGTTGATTTGCTCGTTGAGGGTGAAGACGATGTCCTTCATGGGCTTGCCATCCACCTTGAGATCACGGGAGAGGTCCGTGATCATGAGGTGATTGGCGTTGAGTCCATGCTCCACCATCCCCTTGCACCGGAAGACGTCCTGCTCCACAGCTTCGAACCTAGCCTCCACAGTTCCTGTCCCTTTGGGACCTTGCACATCGCGGATGTGGAGCAACCCCTCATGCATCTGGATGACTTGAGGGTGCTGCACCACCTCCCGCGGATATGGGTTGATGACGTTCTTGAAGAAGTTGTCCATGGAGGAGCTGGAGGTGGCCATGGTAGATGGCATCTGACAGAAAACAGCAAGGAAAAGAAAACAAAAGATTTTTCCACGATACGATGGTTAACAGGTTCGGGGAGTATATATAGATTTTTTATCTTGGGAAATAAGGAAGCTGTAGAAAAACGGACTCTGGAAGGTGTCCCAGGTGGGCACAACCCACCTGGGTGCGCTAGGCAAGCCTGGCGCGCCCTGGTGTCTTGTACCCACCAGGGTACGCTTCCTGGAAGTTTCTTATTTTCCTATTTTTCTAAATATTCCAAAACTGACAAAAAATATTTTTGTGGATTTTTCGGAGTCCGTTTACTTACCGTATCACGTACCTCCTTATTTTCACGATTCTGGAGTGTTCCGGAAGGACTCTCTTATGTGTTCTTCCGGTGTCAAAGTTTGGATAATATTACTTTCAACATTAATGGGTGTACTTGAGATATAATGTTTTATTCGTTGCCCATTAACAACCTTCAGGTTAGTACCTTCAGCATTATTTATTTTGATAGCTCCAGATCGATAAGCTTCGGAGTGACATTTCCATAGGATTTGTCCTTGTTCATGCTCAGGTACACAACGTCTAATAATACCATCTACTTCTTCGTCTTTATAAAGATGTGGGTCATCCCAAAAGTAATGTCTTAAATCATAGATTTTTTTTCTTTTGTTGGTAAGTAAATCTAGGTGGTAAATATTTAGCAACAATGTAATTAGCATAGTCAGCATACCAGGGAGTACTATGAGCAACATTTATTGCAGCTAACTGCTTATCAGGAAAACTATCATCAATAGGTAGTGGGTCATCAGGCAAATTTTCAAGTCTAGATGAATTATCAGCTACGAGGTTCTCGACTCCTTTTCTATCAATGATATGTAAATCAAATTCTTGTAACAAGAGAACCTAACGAATAAGTCTAGGTTTAGCATCTTTCTTTTCCATAAGATATTTAATAGCAACATGATCGGTGTGAACAATTACCTTGGAATCAACAATGTAAGGTCTAAATTTATCACAAGCAGACACCACTGCTAAGAATTCTTTTTCAGTAGTAGCATAATTTCGTTGAGCACTGTCTAGAGTTTTACTAGCATAATGAAAAACATTCAATTTATTATCAACTCTTTGTCCTAGAACAACACCAATAGCATAATCACTAGCATCACACATAATTTCAAAAGGCAAGTTCCAATCAGGTGGTTGAACAATAGGTGCAGAAATTAAGGCTTGCTTGAGTGTTTCAAAGGCTTCTAAACAATCATCATCAAAAACAAAAGGAATATCCTTTTGCAATAGACTCGTGAGAGGCCTATAAATTTTAGAAAAGTCTTTGATAAATCTCCTATAGAAACCAACATGACCTAAGAAACTACGAATACCTTTTATATCTTTAGGGCATGGCATTTTCTCAATTGCATCAACCTTAGCTTTGTCCACTTCAATACCTCTTTCAGAAATTTTATGACCCAAGACAATGCTTTCATTAACCATAAAGTGGCACTTCTCCCAATTCAAGACTAGATTTGTTTGTTCACATCTCTGCAAAACTCGATCAATATTGCTTAAACAATCATCAAAAGACTTCCCATAAACAGAGAAGTCGTCCATGAAAACCTCAACAATCTTTTCACAAAAGTCAGAGAATATAGCAGTCATACATCTTTGAAAGGTAGCAGGTGCATTACATAAACTGAAAGGCATACGTCTATAAGCATAAGTTCCAAAGGGACAAGTAAAAGTGGTCTTTTCTTGATGAGGTTGAGAAACAGGTATTTGTGAAAAACCAGAATATCCATCAAGGAAGCAAAAATGTGTGTGCTTAGAAAATCTTTCAAGCATTTGAAGGCAGAGGGTAATGATCTTTTCTAGTTGCTTTATTTAATTTTCTAAAATCAATTACCATTCTATATATAGCATGTAACAATTCTTTGTGGAATAAGTTCATTCTTATCATTAGGAACAACAGTCATACCTCCTTTCTTAGGGACACAATGAACAAGACTTACCCATCTACTATCAGCTATAGGATAGATTATACCTGCTTCCAGAAGTTTTAATATTTCCGTTCTTACCACTTCTTTCATCTTCGGATTTAACCGACGTTGGTGATCAACAACGAGTTTAGCATCAGGTTCCATATTAATTTTGTGCTGACATAGAGTGGAACTAATGCCCTTTAAATCATCAAGAGTATATCCAATAGCAGCTCGGTGCTTCCTTAGAACTTTCAATAATCTTTCTTCTTCATGTTCTGAAAGGTTAGCACTAATAATAACATGATATATCTTCTTTTCATCAAGATAAGCATATTTCAAAGTGTCTGGAAATTGTTTTAATTCAAACGCAGGATCACCTTTAGGTGGAGGAGGACCTCCTAGAGTTTCAATAGGCAAATTGTGTTTAAGCAGAGGACGTTGTTCAAAGAAAATCTTATCTATTTCATTTCTTTCATGCATATGTAAATCATTTTGATGGTCTAACAAATATTGTTCTAGTGGATCAGTAGGAGGCACATCAATAGAAGCAAGACCAATTAATTCATCTTTACTAGGCAATTCTTTTTCATGAAGCTTTCAACTAAACTTGGAAAAATTAAACTCATGAGACTCATCACCAAAACTAACACAGACAGTTTGTTTCTCACAATGTATTTTAGCACTAACGGTGTTCAAGAAAGGTCTACCAAAGATAATGGGACAAAAGTCATCTTGTGGGGAACCAAGAACAAGAAAATCAGTAGGGTATTTTATTTTCCCACACAAGACTTCAACATCTCTAACAATCCCAATTGGTGATATAGTGTCTCTATTAGCAAGTTTAATAGTAATATATATGTCTTCTATCTCTGTGGGTGCTATGTCATTCATAATTTCTTGATATAAGGTGTAAGGAATAGCACTCACACTAGCACCTATGTCACATAAACCATGATAACAGTGATCTCCTATTTTAACCGAGACAACAGGCATGCCAACAACAGGTCTATGTTTATCCTTTTTATCAGGTTTGGCAATTCTAGCAGCTTCTTCACAGAAGTAAATAACATGCCCATCCATATCTTCTTCCAAGAGATCTTTAACCACAGCAATACTAGGTTCTACTTTGATTTGTTCACCAGGTTTAGGCGTTCTAATATAGCTTTTGTTAACCACAGTTGAAACTTTAGTATGTTCCTTTATCCTAACAGGGAAAGGTGGTTTCTCAATATAAGTAGAAGGAACAACTGGATCAACATTGTAAAGTATAGTTTCTTCTTTAACTGGTACCGGTTCTTTCATTTCTTCTTTAATAGGTGGGTGATATTTAAACCACTTCTCTTTAGGGAGATCAACATGAGTAGCAAATGATTCACAGAAGGAGGCTACTATCTCAGAGTCAAGTCCATATTTAGTGCTAAACTTTTGAAAAGCATCGGTATCCATAAAAGATTTAACACAATCATACTTAAGCTTAGTACCCGACTCATTACCTTCGTCGAGTTCCCAATCTTCAGAGTTCCGTTTAATTCTTTCCAAAAGATCCCACCGGAATTCAATAGTCTTCTTCATAAAAGAACCAGCACAAGAAGTATCGAGCATGGTTTGATCATTACGAGAAAGCCGAGCATAAAAGTTCTGGATAATAATTTCTCTTGAGAGCTCATGATTGGGGCATGAATATAACATTGACTTAAGCGTCCCCTGAGGGAGTCCTGGACTAAGGGGTCCTCGGGCGTCCGGCCTATTGGACATGGGCCGGACTAATGGGCTGTGAAGATACAAGACCAAAGACTCTCTCCCGTGTCCGGATAGGACTCTCCTTGGCGTTGAAGGCAAGCTGGGCGACCAAATATGAAGATTCCTTTCTCTGTAACCGACTTTGTACAACCCTAGTCCCCTCCAGTGTCTATATAAACCGGAGGGCTTAGTCCGGAAGCAGATATAGTCATACAGGCTAGACTTCTAGGGTTTTAGCCATTACGATCTCGTGGTAGATCAACTCTTGTAATGCTCATATTCATCAAGATCAATCAAGCAGGAAGTAGGGTATTACCTCCATAGAGAGGGCCCAAACCTGGGTAAACATTGTGTCCCCCGTCTCCTGTTACCATCGACCTTAGACGCACAGTTTGGGACCCCCTACCCGAGATCCGCCGGTTTTGACACCGACATTGGTGCTTTCATTGTGAGTTCCACTGTGCCGTCCCCAAAAGGTTCGATGGCTCCTTCAATCGTCAACAACGATGTTGTCCAAGGGAAAACCTTCCTCCCCGGACATATCTTCATGTTCAGCGGCCTCGCACTGCGGGACAACTTGCTTGGCCATCTGGAGCAGATCGACAGCTACACCCCTGGCCATCAGGTCAGATCTGGGAGCTTGAACTATGTCACGGACATCCGCGGAGACTTGGTCTTCGACGGATTCGATACCACGGCATTCGCCCCTTGTCCCTATGATGAACATGACTTAAATCTGTCATCGGACCATACTCAGGAAATTGCACCTGTAACCGCTCCGGCCTTAAATCCGGAGCAGATCGCGCCACCCGAGGACGGGAAGCTCAACCCCACCACGGGAGCCGCTGACTCCACGGCGTTGGAGCCGCACGCAGACCTAACCTCGAGTAATATCTGTGTCTCCGGAACCTCGGACTCGTTTCCGGTGGTAAGTTTCGAACCATGTGCATCCTCTTATGCCAAGCCGGATCGGTCATCGACTACCAAATTCAGCGCAGCGGACATCTTCTGGCACTCTCCTTTGGGCGATGTGCTGAACTCACTAAAAAATCTGTCCTTAGCGGGGGACTCATAGCCGAACTATATCCTGTTTGAGCTGGAGGCTGATGATGGGGAATTTCGCTTCCCACCCACCACCCACTACGTAGCCACTATCGAGGACTTGACACACATGCTCGATTAAGGCTCTGAAGACATCGACGGTATGGACGACGATGCAGATGAGGAGCATGGCCAAAACCCGCCATTTACCGAACGTTGGACGGCCACTTCTTCGTACGACGTATACATGGTGGATACACCCAAAGAGAATAACGGCGGGGACAAGGAAAAGCCAATTGAGGACGAGCCTCCCAAGACACAACCAATGCGCCGGCATCAGCGGCACCGCTCTAAATCCCGCCGCCGCAAGGACAGCAACACCGGCACAGCACACGATCACACTCCGGACAGTGCCGAAGACAGAGAAGATCCTAACGAGCAAACGGTCAAACAGGACGATCGGGAAGACGGGCATGTTGGCCCTGAGGAACAGGCCATACATGAAGACTTGGAGGACAGTAACTATCTTCCACTCTCCGAGGATGAGGAGAGCCTCGGCAATGAGGATTTCATCGTGCCTGAGGAACCCCTCGAACAGGAGCGCTTTAAACCCTGGCTAATAGCCACTACAAGGAGCCTGAAAAAGAAGGAGCAGCAGCTTCAAGCTGACCAAGATCTGCTCAATGATTGATGGACCGAAGTCCTAGCCACCGAGGAATATGGCCTTAGTGGCCCAGCTAATAACTATCCTAAGCGCAAATTGCTACCTCAGTTCGGTGATGAGGTGCCGGTGCCCATACCATCATCACACAATGCGGCTAATCGACCACAACGCGGTCACGACAGAGCGGCAACCCAAGCCGAACACCAGCCCGCCCCATCTCACCGTAAAGGCAGAGATAAAACAGCTCAGGGTTATACATATGACCTTCGGCAGGGCCTAGACAGCAGAGCAAGACATACTAGATCGATCTACGGATCACAAGGACATGCCCCGACGCACGGCGACGACTATCTACTCGATCGCGACAAGCCTAGTCACGCCCGGGCCAAAAACCGCAGACAGACTCCATCGGAGCTACGTCGCAGTGTGGCCCAATATAGACGCGCCACACATCCTCTTTGCTTCACAGACGAAGTTATGGAGCATGAATTCCCAGATGGGTTTAAACCCTTTAATATTGAATCATACGACGGAACAGCTGATCCCGCAGTATGGATCGAGGATTTCCTCCTCCATATCCACATGGCCCGCGGAGATGACCTTCACGCCATCAAATACCTGCCATTGAAACTCAAAGGACCAGCTCGGTACTGGTTAAATAGTCTGCCAAAAAACTCTATTGGCAGCTGGGAGGACTTGGAAGACACCTTCCGCGATAACTTCCAATGTACGTATGTCCGGCCACCAGATGCCGATGACTTAAGTCACATCGTCCAGCAGCTCGGAGAGTCAGCCAGGAAGCTCTGGACTAGGTTCTTATCGGTGTCAAATCCGGTGGATCTCGGGTAGGGGGTCCCGAACTGTGTGTCTAAGGCGGATGGTAACAGGAGGCGGGGGACACGATGTTTACCCAGGTCCGGGCCCTCTCGATGGAGGTAATACCTGCTACCTCTTGAGCACTGCGTTGGTTTTCCCTTGAAGAGGAAAGGGTGATGCAACAAAGTAGCGTAAGTATTTCCCTCAGTTTTTGAGAACCAAGGTATCAATCCAGTAGGAGGCTACGCTCGAGTCCCTCGCACCTACACAAAACAAATAACTCCTCGCAACCAACGGGATAAGGGGTTGTCAATCCCTTCACGGTCACTTACGAGAGTGAGATCTGATAGATATGACAGGATAATATTTTTGGTATTTTTGTGATAAAGATGCAAAGTAAAATAAAAGCAAAGTAAAAAGCAAAGGCAATAACAAAGTATTGGAAGATTAATATGATGAAGATAGACCCGGGGGCCATAGGTTTCACTAGTGGCTTCTCTCAAGAGCATAAGTATTTTACGGTGGGTGAACGAATTACTATTGAGCAATTGACAGAATTGAGCATAGTTATGAGAATATCTAGGTATGATCATGTATATAGGCATCACGTCCAAGACAAGTAGACCGACTCCTGCCTGCATCTACTACTATTACTCTACTCATCGACCGCTATCCAGCATGCATCTAGAGTATTAAGTTCATGAAAACAGAGTAACGCCTTAAGCAAGATGACATGATCTAGAGGGATAAATTCATGCAATATGATAAAAACCCCATCTTGTTATCCTCGATGGCAACAATACAATATGTGCCTTGTTGCCCCTACTGTCACCGGGAAAGGACACCGCAAGATTGAACCCAAAGCTAAGCACTTCTCCCATTGCAAGAAAGATCAATCTAGTAGGCCAAACCAAACTGATAATTCGAAGAGACTTGCAAAGATAACCAATCATACATAAAAGAATTCAGAGAATATTCAAATATTGTTCATAGATAATCTTGATCATAAACCCACAATTCATCGGTCTCAACAAACACACCGCAAAAAGAAGATTACATCGAATAGATCTCCACGAGAGAGGGGGAGAACATTGTATTGAGATCCAAAAAGAGAGAAGAAGCCATCTAGCTACTAACTATGGACCCGAAGGTCTGAGGTAAACTACTCACACTTCATCGGAGAGGCTATGGTGTTGATGTAGAAGCCCTCCATGATGGATGCCCCCTCCTGGGGAGCTCCGGAACAGGCCCCAAGATGGGATCTCATGGGTACAGAAGGTTGCGGCGGTGGAATTAGGTTTTTGGCTCCGTATATGATCGTTTGGGGGTACGTAGGTATATATAGGAGGAAGGAGTACGTCGGTGGAGCAACAGGGGGCCCACGAGGGTGGAGGGCGCGCCCTAGGGGGGTGTGCGCGCCCCCTACCTCGTGGCCTCCTCTTTTGTTTCTTGACGTAGGGTCCAAGTCTCCCGGACCATAATCTTCCTAAAAATCACGTTCCCGAAGGTTTCATTCCGTTTGGACTCCGTTTGATATTCCTTTTCTGCGAAACTCTGAAATAGGCAAAAAACAACAATTCTGGGCTGGGCCTCCGGTTAATAGGTTAGTCCCAAAAATAATATAAAAGTGAATAATAAAGCCCAATAATGTCCAAAACAGTAGATAATATAGCATGGAGCAATAAAAAATTATAGATACGTTGGAGACGTATCAATACCCTACTTCCTGCTTGATTGATCTTGATGATATGAGTATTACAAGAGTTGATCTACCACGAGATCGTAGAGGCTAAACCCTAGAATCTAGCCTATGGTATGATTGTTGTTGTCTATGGACTAAACCCTGCGATTTATATAGACACCGGAGGGGGCTAGGGTTACACAGAGTCGGTTACAAGGGAGGAGATCTACATATCCGTATTGCCAAGCTTGCCTTCCATGCCAAGGAGAGTCCCATCCGGACACGGGACGAAGTCTTCAATCTTGTATCTTCATAGTCCAACAGTCCGGCCAAAGGATATAGTCCGGCTGTCTGAGGACCCCCTAATCCAGGACTCCCTCAGTAGCCCCTGAACCAGGCTTCAATGACGATGAGTCCGGCGCGCAGATTGTCTTCGGCATTGCAAGGCGGGTTCCTCCTCCGAATATTCCATAGAAGATTTTGAACACGAGGATGGTGTCCGGCTCTGCAAAACAAATTCCACATACCACCGTAGAGAGAATAATATTTCCACAAATCTAATCTGCTAACACATTCTGCAGCATGACATCACACCATGGCCCGGTCATTACTCGAACCGTTTTTCACAACCAGCCACTGCACATATTGCGAGGCGGTTTTCTTGTCACGTCTTGTCAAAGCAGAGATCATGTCCCTCTTTTTACGGGATTCTCATCAATACGGGTGTGGGTAACCCAACCGCGCCATCAATTACAGCGCTTGGGGAATAGGCGGTTTTACCAGGCAAGTGGGGAGGCGCAGAATCCCTGCTGCCTTTATAAGGGGATAAGGACTCCCTTTCGCACCCACGCTTTCTTCTTCCCGATCCATTCCCCTCCGTCCGAGCTCCAGCGCCCAAACGTTCATCTCCTCTGCCCACAAAGGCCTTCCGAAAATGTCCGGATCCGGAGCGGGAGGCAAATGGATGACCTCTACCGTCCGGGAGAAGGATATCAAAAAACTTCGGGAGGCCGGGTATCTGGCCAAGAAAATCAGCCACCGTCTTCCGACGGCGGGACAGATCGTCCCTACTCCGGAACCTCACGAGAGGGTTGTATTCCTCCCTCACTTTGTCCGTGGGCTAGGGTTTCCCCTCCACCCGTTCGTTCATGGCATCATGTATTATTACGGGATCGATCTTCATGACCTGTCCCCTAATTCCTTCCTCAACATCTCGACATTCATTGTCGTGTGCGAGGCTTTTCTCCGCATCTCGCCACATTTCGGCTTATGGCTGAAGATTTTTAATGTGAAGCCCAAGGTAGTGGGCGGCGAGCACGTCGAGTGCGGGGGCGATATGGTGAGCAAGATGCCCAATGTTACATGGCCGACAGGCACCTTTAATGATTCTGTCAAGGAGTGGCAATAGGAGTGGTTTTACATCACCGAGCCGCGCGGCACGGAATGGGCCGCTACTCCCGAGTTTCAATCCGGTGCCCCCTGTGGCTTACATCCTGGGTCAAGAAGGGCCTGAACTGGTCCTCGTCCGATGAATTGTCGGTGCTCCAGACGCGCGTTAAAGATATGGGAGACAAGAACATTGAACTTGTCAATGTAGTCCAGGTGATGTTAGTTCGCCGGATCCTGCCTTGTCAACACCGGACTTGCAATTTATGGGACTTCGATCCGGCCAAGCACCAAACCTTACGAGAGCTTTTGGGCTCCTCGCACAAGGACATCTGGAAGGTGCTTTTCAAGTCCAGCAAATCATGGCCGGACTCTGCCGAGGACCGCGGGTACCAACTATCCCGCCCTGCAAGCTCGGTAAGTCATCGTACTTTTTATCCGCATAACCCGAAGGAAGCGCTTAATGTGTTTTCTACAACTCTCCTAGGGCTGGACGAAGAAGGCGAAGTGGATCCATTGTCCGACCCCGCTGCCCGAAGAACCGGCCGTCCCACTTCTGACAAAGATGCTGGTCCCGGCACCTTACAAGGTGCCGAAGAAGACGGCCGAGAAGGAGGCCAAAAAGACCCGGGGCGGCCTTCGTCGCCGTGGCACTTCGGACACAATATCGGAAGGCTCTGATGCCTGTTCCGCCTTTGAAGAGGACGAGGAGGAGGAGGAAGATGAATCCCCTGCGGGGGGGAAGAAAAAAGAGGACGGCCTCCGCACACTTGGAGGCCGAGTCGCCTAAAAGGGGAAAAGCTCCTCTTCCGGAGGAGTCCACTGCCGCCGCCGACAGCGGCCCGGCGTGGGATCCCAGGGCCCAGCCCCTAGTGAACTCGTGAGTGTATACAGTCCGAATACGTTTATGCGTCTGGACTCATCATGGCATAATATTTTAACCTGAGCCATATTTTTGTAGTCCGGCGAGGTCCCGTACCGAACAATCCTCATCAGAGGATTCGCTGAGCTCGGATGCTATGGAGAGCGGGACGCCCCCGAAGGCTCCTTCCTTCGAACAGGTGAATACCACCGAGGCTTCGTCCCAGAGGGACCCCGGCCAAGGAGGAGAGGAAAAGACCGTGAAGGCGGCGCCTGGAGGTCAAACTTCAGGGGCCGGACACATGGGGGAGAAATTCCCAGGGGAGCTGACGGCGGGAGCCATCTTGAATTTGGCTCCCAGCCGGATGCAGTTCCGGAGACCAATACGGCTCCGGAATCAGGCAGGCAGCCTCTCTCAGCTGGAGGGGGCATACCGGCAACCTCTGTTCAATCAGAGGTGTCAGATGCTTTGTTGGTGGCGCTGAAGAGCGCCTCCATCGTCGATAAACACCGTGCCCTTATGGGTGCGGTGATCGAGAAGATTCAGTCTGCTGAGAGTGGACTGAATGGAGCCTGTATCAGCCTTATAAAAGGTTTTGAGGTATGTTTTATGAGGTTTCGAAGAGTGTCATGGTATGGATAGTAGCCCCTGATACACTGTTCGGTGAAAGAAAAAGCCGGACAGGGGATCAAATTTACGTTCGCAGGAAGACTCAGTGAATGACATCTATATCTCTTCTGTTATAAGCAGGCGTCCGTAGCGGCTGCTGCCTCTCATACTGCGAAGATCTCCAGACTGAATCAAAGTCTGGAGCAGGCCAAAGAAGAACTTGGCCAGTTGAAAATGCAGTTGGGAGATAAACAAGGTACGCACAAGTCTTGTTCGCGTTTATTGCGAATGAATTTTCAGTATGATGAAATAGGCTTCATGATTTGCACTAGGGATGGTGACCAAAGTCGAGGCTCTTAAGAAGGCTGTGGCCAAGGCCGAGAAAAAGGCAGCCATAGAGCAGGCTCTTCGTGAGAAGCACAAGGCCAGGGTTATTAAAGCTGAGCAGGAGCTGCAAGAGGCCGTGAGGAAATGCGAGACCTTGGAGCAGAGTTTAACGGAGAAAGAATCCGAACTCACCAAGGCGCATCAGGCCACGAGCGATGCCCGGGGGGAAACCCAAAGCGCCCTGCAGGGGATCCAAGAGGCGAGAAAGATCGCGGCGGGTAAGGCTTTTTCCATGTAAAGCAAGTATTTGAGGGGAAAATTATGTTTCTAATTTTGAATTCGGATTTCTCAGGGGTATTTGCCGAGCTGCCCCGTAGCATATCAGATGCCGCCCAATTCTACCGAGCCGAAGAAAGGAACACTGCGGATAAGCTCTTCTGGTCGCAGTATTTGGCACCGAATTATCATGTGTCTTTTGTCGATCAGCTGAAACAGTTGATCGAACTGCATAAGGCGGCAGAACTAGCCATGAAGGATCTGATTATCCGGCTATGGCCCGCCGAGCCGATTCCAAGCAGCTGCTTCGGGCTCGTGAAGCGGCTTGTGAGTGCCTGCCCTCGACTTGATGTCATCAAGCGGTCGGTCTGTATAGAGGGTGCGCGAATGGCCTTCGCCCGCGCAAAGGTGCACTGGGGGAAGATGGATGCTGAAAAGTTGATGACCGAAGGACCGCCAGAGGGGAAGGAGCACCGCAAGCCCGAATTGTATTATGAGAGTGTCCTGAAAGGATCCTACCTTGCAGCGGAGCTATGCACCAAGGACATTATATTTCCATGAATGTAAATCATGTTGTCCCTTGTAATGTTTGAACAAGGTCATTTATATTATTTATTGCCTGTTATATGAAAGTTTATCCTCCTGTGCGGCCGTTTTATATATTAATCCAGAGATTTGGCCAGTCGTCGGCTTCTGCCCCCACGTAAGAAGTATGGGGGTGTTCGGGATAAACCCGATCACTCTTTATCCCAGTTTTGGGTCCTTCGAAGGAGGTGTTCAGCACAACGAACCAGGCAATCGGACTATAAGGCTTTATCACTCTCACTTAGCCATAGGAGCTTTAGGAAGGTAGGCGCAGCCCCTGGTGTTCGGAAGACCGCACGGGGGGCTCTATAAGCACCTGATCGGAAGAAAAACTGATCCATCGCACTATCATGACAGTCAGTTTTTGGCTTTCTCTACTGAGGTGCTCGTCCGGAAGAACCGGGACACAATCGCAGTAGTTCTCCCAGTGCTACCTTAGCCGATATAGCGGAACGTAAGGTACCAAAACATGGGAGCCGGGCAAACCCAACTATTGACCCAAGACATGATTCGGAGCTGATGCATATAATGCTATAGGTTCGGGGTGCCGAACTTCCGTGAAGGTGTTCGGACTTTATTGCCGTGTTATGGGTAAAACGAAGCCCCTCGCATATTTTAAGGCATATCGCTGTGTACGGATGCCACTTGACAAAAGAATTTCAATAAGAAATAACAGCAGGTAAGCGTCATATAAATCCACATGTTGTATTTGAATAGTACGTCTATGCGTATGAGTACAGGTAATGTGATAAAAAAAAAGGAATATGACAGCGGAACCTGCTGAGACCAGGGGGAAGAAGCTGAGTGCGGATCCGGAGTATAGCCGGATGGTCATTGCGGGGAATGTCTAAGGATTCCCTTGCACATTCAAGCTGCCTCCGTATCGCCCGTCCTGGTCGGCGCAAAGGTGAACCTGCGAAGGAAATGTAAGAAATGTTTGCGTGCCAGAGAGCGGTTGAGCCGCTGAGTGCGGCCTGTCCTGGCCTTTGCTGGAGTGTTTAATTGAGCTCTGGACGAGCCGGGCTATCCTTCCGCGAAGTAGTTCGGAGTCCCTTGACGGTGTCCGGGAGCCTGGACGTCGACTCGAGGTTCGACTGCAAGGTGCTGCTCGTTGCTTCTGCTATTAAGGCAGTGGTGTACCTGTTGGTGCCAAGGGAAGGTTCGGCCTTGCCATTAACCGTGATGACGCCTCGTGGACCGGGCATCTTGAGCTTACGGTAGGCATAATGTGGCACCGCGTTGAATCGAGCGAACGCGGTTCATCCGAGCAGTGCCTGATAATCACTGCGGAAAGGGACGATTTTGAAGATTAACTCTTCGGTACGGTAATTTTCTGGTGATCCGAAGACTACCTCAAGGGCAATGGAGCCTGTACAGCTGGCTTCCACACCTGGTATAATGCGTCTGAAAGTGGCTTTAGTGGGTTTGATCACCGAATGATCGATGCCCATCTTGCGCACTGTGTCCTGGTAAAGCAGATTTAGACTGCTGCCTCCGTCCATAAGGACTCGTGTGAGGTGGAACCCGTCAATTATTGGGTCGAGGACTAGTGCGGCTGGATTGCCCTGATTGGCGTTAACCGGGCGATCTGTGCGGTTGAAGGTGATCGGCCCTAGTTTATATTGTGGGACGACTAGTTCCATTAAGTCGGCATCCCTAAGGGTGCGTATCTGGTCCGGGTTGGAAATTTGGGTGGTGTTTACCACATTCACCGTTTGGATTTGCAGGGGAAATTTCTTTTGCCCTCCTGTGTTCGGTGATCTGGGCTCTTCGTCGCCATCATCACTTTGAGACCCCCCTTCTCCGTTTTTGGCGCCTGCCCTGCCGGCTTGTTTGAAGACCCAGCATTCTCTGTTGGTATGGGTGGCTGGCGTTCCTGGGGTGCCATGAATTTGGCATTGGCGATCGAGTATGCGGTCCAGACTGGATGGACCCGAATTGTTATTTTTGAGTGGCCCTTTCCGCTGACCGGACTTTGAGCCACTAAACCCGGCATTGACTGCCGTATCTTCAGCGCTTTCACCATATTTGCGGCGCTTGTGTTTGTTGCGTCGTGGTTTGCCGTTGCTATCCCTGGCCTCTGATGTGTCAGGTTTGCTTGCTGTATTGTTACTACGAGCCAACCAGCTATCTTCGCCCGCGCAAAAGCGGGTCATAAGTGTCGTGAGGGCTGCCATGGATTTTGGCTTCTCTTGGCCGAGGTGCCGGGCGAGCCATTCGTCACGGATGTTATGCTTAAATGCCGTTAAGGCCTCTGCATCTGGACAGTCGACAATTTGGTTCTTCTTAGTTAGGAACCGGGTCCAGAATTTCCTGGCCGATTCCCCTGGCTGCTGAGTTATATGACTTAAATCGTCAGCATCCGGCGGTCGCACATAAGTGCCCTGGAAATTGTCCAGGAATGCATCTGCCAGGCTCTCCCAACTTCCGATGGAGTTTGCCGGCAAGCTATTGAGCCAATGCCGAGCCGGCCCTTTGAGTTTTAGCGGGAGATACTTGACGGGGTCTGTAGTACCATCATATGATTCAATGTTTACGGGTTTAAACCCTTCTGGGAATTCGTGATCCATTACTTCATCGGTGAAGCATAGGGGGGGTGCGGCGCCTCTGTGCCGGGCTATGTCACGACGCAGTTCATGCGAGTCTTGTCTGATGTATTCGGCCCGGCCGGATTTGCTTTTAGTGTATCCGGCGTGACGATCATCGTCACGCGTTGGGGCGCAACCCCGTGATCCGTAGATCGATCTTGTATGTCCTGCTTTGTTTTCCAATACGTCTCGCAGGTCCCGCGTGTTGCCCCGGGCCTTGGTATTTTCGTTTGAATGGCGGCGGGGTGTGGGCTAGACTTCGGGCTGATATGCCCCTCTGTCTCGGCCACGAGGTGGCCGATCAGCCGCATCATACGCTGGTGATGTAGGTTTTAATGCCTCCTCGAGTTGGGGTAGCAACCTGCGCTTTGGGTAACTCTTGGTTGGGCACTCGAGTTCGTATTCCTCGGCCGCCAGGACTTCAGTCCATCTATCCGCTAGCAGATCTTGATCAGCTCGAAGCTGTTGCTGCTTTTTCTTCAGGCTGTTTGCTGTGGCTATAAGCCGGCGCTTGAAGCGCTCCTGCTCGACGGGATCCTCAGGCATGATAAATTCTTTGTCGCCGAGGCTCACCTCGTCTTTGGAGAGAGGCATGTAATTGTCATCCTCTGATTCTCCGTCTGCTGCCTGTTCCGGAGGGCTAGCTTGTTCATCCTCCCGCTCGAGGTCTGGCTGGAGGGGATTGTCATCGTCCTCGGCACTATCCGGAGCATTATTGTCTCTTGTGCCGGTATCGCTGCTTTTGCTATGGCGTGACTTAGAGCGGCGCCGCTGACGTTGGTGCTTGGATTGCTTCTTGGAGGGATTATCCTCCGCTGTCTTATCGCCATCGCCTTCTTTGGGGGTGTCCACCATGTGTATATCATACGATGAGGTGGCAGCCCAGCGCCCTGTGGGCGGTGGTTCCTGTTCGTCTCCTGCATCGTCGTCCATACCGTCGATGTCTTCGGAGCCGAAATCGAGCATGTCGGTTAAATCGTCGACAGTGGCTACTAAGTGGGTGGTGGGTGGGCAGCGAATTCCTTCGTTGTCTGCATCCCATTCTAGCCGGACATAGTTCAGCCAAGGGTCTCCTGACAAGGAGAGAGACCTTAATGAATTTAGCACATCGCCAAAAGGCGAGTGCTGAAAGATATCCGCGGAGGTAAACTCCATGATCGGCGCCCAATCAGATTCGATAGGTATGGACGCAGGCGGTTCGGGGCCTATGGCCGGGGATGAATCCGAGGATCCGGCGACACAGGTCTCATAGGAGGTGAAGTCAATATTCAGCTCTATCTCCACTGAGTGTGTGGCCTCTGAGGCGGGGTCCATCCACCCGTCCTCGAGCGGCGTAATCGACTCCGGATCTAGGGCCGGAGTAGGCATAGGTGTGATCTCCCGAACACCGTCCGGCAGCAGAGCTAAGTCGTGCTCGTAGTGACTGTGCGGCGCACCTGACATGGGCTCGAATCCGTCTAAGATCAAGTCTCCGCGGATGTCGGCAGTATAATTCAAGCTTCCAAACCTGACCTGATGGCCAGGGGCGTAGCTTTCAATCTGCTCCAGATGGCCAAGCGAGTTGGCCCGTAGTGCGAAGCCGCCGAATACGAAGATCTGTCCGGGGAGGAAAACCTCACCCTGGATTGCATCGTTGCCGATGATCGAAGGAGCCATCAAGCCTTATGGTGACGGCATAGTGGAACTCTCAATGAAAGCACCAATGTCAGTGTTAAATCCGGCGGACCTCGGGTAGGGGGACCCGAACTGTGCGTCTAAGGCGGATGGTAATAGGAGGCAGGGGACACGATGTTTATCCAGGTTCGGGCCCTCTCGATGGAGGTAATACCCTACTTCCTGCTTGATTGATCTTGATGATATGAGTATTACAAGAGTTGATCTACCACGAGATCGTAGAGGCTAAACCCTAGAAGCTAGCCTATGGTATGATTGTTGTTGTCCTATGGACTAAACCCTCCGGTTTATATAGACACCGGAGGGGGCTAGGGTTACACAGAGTCGGTTACAAGGGAGGAGATCTGCATATCCGTATTGCCAAGCTTGCCTTCCACGCCAAGGAGAGTCCCATCCGGACACGGGACGAAAACCTCAATCTTGTATCTTCATAGTCCAACAGTCCGGCCAAAGGATATAATCCGGCTGTCCGAGGACCCCCTAATCCAGGACTCCCTCAGTTCTTACTTAAAAAGAACCAAATCGTCGACTGTCGGACGAGGAAGCCCTAGCGACCTTCAAACACAGCGTCCGGGACGAGTGGCTTGCCCGCCACCTCGGTAAAAAAAAACCAAAATCCATGTCAGCCCTTACCACTCTGATGACCCGCTTTTGCGCGGGAGAAGACAGCTGGCTTGCTCGTAGAAGCAACAGCGCCAGCGATCCGGGCACTTTTGAAGTCCGAGACGGCAACGGCAAGCCACGGCGCAGCAAGCACGAACGTCGCAATGATAACGACAGAGCGCGCGACACATCGGTCAACACCGGATTCAGCGGTCCCAAACCCAGTCAATGGAAAAAGCCATTCAAGGCAAACAGAGACGGACCATCCAATTTAGACAAGATATTGGACCGGCCCTGCCAAATTCATGGCCACCCCGATAAGCCAGCTAATCGTACCAACAGAAGCTGTTGGGTCTTCAAGCAGGCTGGCAAGCTCAACGCTGAACACAAGGGGAGGAGGCCGCCCGGTGATAGCGACGACGAAGAGACTCACCAACCAAATACCGGGGGTCGGAAGCAATTTCCCCCCGAAGTAAAAACAGTGAACATGGTACACGTGACACACAATGCTACAAGGGAGCAGGAGAAGCACTCCCTCCGGACTAAGGATCATACTATGGCGACCTCAGCCGAAGTACAAAGCGGTCTTATTAAACTGCATACCTTGTCGGCACTTAAGCCACCGGTCTCCAGTCGACAGGATCGACCAATTCCGGAGCGGAACTAGCAGTTCGGCTTCCGCCGCCCACCTCTTATACCCGCGAAATCTGTACCGCGCAGACATAACTATGCACTTGAAATACCCTGGGCATCAGCGGAAGCACAATATGGACGGGCCTGCAGGCACTCCCATAACCTTTGTTTCTTTTCTAATTACTCTTTCCTTTTCATTATCCTTTACCACAGGTGGTGCAAAGGCCAATCATCTCATGGACTCTATCGGAGTTCGGATTCATACACTCACCTAAGGGCTATTTCCGTCAAGGTATCCCCTCACCGAGGACAGGCGGCCCAGACGTGCGACAGGAGGTCCAAAATAACTTTTTGTAGACCACACTCTTTATTTCGAGCCTGTAATGTGCCTTTTTCCTCCGCCTTCGACCCCGGGCATGTCAAATAGCTGGGGTTGTAGCTTTGTTATCTATAATATAAATATTGGCATATCACTCAGGTCCCAGTAAACATAATCCGCAACCAGCATTCGCTTTTTTCAAAAAACTGAATTCGGCTCCTGTGGTTGTTTCACACATATACCTCGGCATAACTTGCCAGGGGCTCGGTATGGGAACAAATGAGTTGCCGACAAGTCCGAACATCTTTATAGCATACTTTGGCGTTGTGAGTTTGGCCTTATATGCATCAGCTCCGAATCATGTCTTGGGTCAATAGTTGGGTTGCCCGGCTCCTGTGCTTGCTACCTTACATTCTGCTCTATCGGCTAGGGTAGTAAAGGGAGAACTACTGCGATTGTGCTTCCAGTTCATCTGGTCAAGCACCTCAGTAGAGAAAGCCGAAAACTGACTGTCATGATGCGGCGAGAGCTGGTCAACCACTCGATGACTTATCGGAATCTTTCGCGATTCCCTCCGTATAATACGAAGGATCTTTTTTCAGGTCATATATGTAACGCACCATACCAGAATAAGCCATATACATACCAGGGGCTATACCGTAGTCCCCCCATAAAACTCCTATGGCTAAGTGAAAGTGTTAACGCCCTATAGTCTGATTGCCTAGTTCACCGCATTGGCTCCTCCTTAATGGACCAAGATGTTGGGTTAAGAGTGATTAAATGCTTTTCCGAACACTCCCATACTTTATACGAGGGGCTGAAGCCGACGACTGGAAAACTTTCAGAATAATACAAAAACGGCTGCACAGGAGGAACAAAAGTTTTAGGCGAAACTACAAAAAATAGCCTTATTGCAAATATTGTCTTTTACAAAATTTCCATACATTTCACTTGAATATCATATTTTTTGAGCATTGACCCTCTATCAAGCGGGCACCCTCCAGGACATCCTCGAAATAATGCTCTGGTGCGTGATGGTCCTTGCCCTTGGGTGGTCCCTTCTCGGCAACATCTGTGGCCTTCATCTTCGCCCAGTATGTCTTGACACGGGGAAAAGCCATCCGTGCACCTTCAATGCACGCCGACCGCTTAACGACGTCGATACGCGGCATCGCATCAGCAAGTCGACGCACCAAACCAAAATAACTATCCGGGAATGGCTCATTCGGCCACAGCCCGGTCACTGCGTCCTTCATGGCAGAACCGGATAATCTATGGAGCTCGGCCCATTGGGTCATCTGTTCGTTCAGCAACAGTGGGCATTTTGACGCACCGAACTGCGACCAGAAAAGTTTCTCCGTTGCATACCCTTCTTGCGCTTGGTAAAACCGCGCCCCATCGGAAGAACTCTTCGGCAGGTCCAATAACGCGTCTGGAGAACTCCACACCTAGTTTGCAATAATAAGGGCTTACCAGCCGCGATCTCCCCAGCTTGTCGGATCTCCTCCCGGGCCGCTCTAGATTCGGACCGCGCCTCTTTCGCCTCTCGTAAGGCCTTATCAAGACCAGCCGTTTTGGCTTTATTTTCCTTCTCGAGGATTTCACAGCGGCTAGCGGCGTCCTTTAGCTCACGCGTCATCGTGGATATTCTCTCCTCACATTGGCGCTGAGCAGCCTGTTCGACCTTTAACTCGGTAGATGCCTTCTCGGCAGCCGCATTATTAATCCGGGCTTGCTCTTTGGCACGGGCTGTCCATTTTGCATCATGCTTTTATATTGATATTTATTGCATTATGGGCTGTTATTACACATTATGTCACCATACTTATGCCTATTCTCTCTTATTTTACATGGTTTACGTGAAGAGGGAGAATGCCGGCAGCTGGAATTCTGGGCTGGAAAAGGAGCAAATATTAGAGACCTATTATGCACAACTCCAAAAGTCCTGAAACTTCACGGAAGTCAATTTTGGAAATAATAAAAAATACTGAGCGAAGAAAATACCAGAGGGGGCCCACACCCTGGCCACGAGGGTGGGGGGCACGCCCGACCCCCTGGGCGCGCCCCCTGCCTCGTGGGCCCTCTGGCAGGCCTCCGGTGCCCATCTTCTTCTATATGAAGTCTTTCGTTCGAGAAAAAATCATAAGCAAGCTTTCGGGAAGAAACTCCGCCGCCACGAGGCGGAACCTTGGCGGAACCAATCTAGGGCTCCGACAGAGCTGTTCTGCTGGGGAAACTTCCCTCCGGGAGGGGGAAACCATCGCCATCGTCATCACCAACGGTCCTCTCATCGGGAGGGGGTCAATCTCCATCAACATCTTCACCAGCACCATCTCCTCTAAAACCCTAGTTCATCTCTTGTATCCAATCTTTGTCCCAAAGCCTCAGATTGGTACGTGTGGGTTGCTAGTAGTGTTGATTACTCCTTGTAGTTGATGCTAGTTGGTTTATTTGGTGGAAGATCATATGTTCAGATCCATTATGCATATTAATACCCCTCTGATTATGAATATGAATATGATTTGTGAGTAGTTACGTTTGTTCTTGAGGACATGGGAGAAGTCTTGCTATTAGTAGTCATGTGAATTTGGTATTCGTTGGATATTTTGCTGAGATGTATGTTGTCTCTCCTCTAGTGGTGTTATGTGAACGTCGAATACATGACACTTCACCATTGTTTGGACCGAGAGGAAGGCATTGGGAAGTAATAAGTAGATGATGGGTTGCTAGAGTGACAGAAGCTTAAACCCTAATTTATGCGTTGCTTCGTAAGGGGCTGATTTGGATCCATATGTTTCATGCTATGGTTAGGTTTACCTTAATACTTCTTTTGTAGTTGCGGATGCTTGCAATAGGAATTAATCATAAGTGGGATGCTTGTCCAAGTAAGGACAGCACCCAAGCACCGGTCCACCCACATATCAAATTATCAAAGTACCGAACGCGAATCATATGAGCGTGATGAAAACTAGCTTGACGATAATTCCCATGTGTCCTCAGGAGTGCTTTTCTCTATATAAGAAATAGTCCAGGCTTGTCCTTTGCTACAAAAAGGATTGGGCCATCTTGCTTCACTTTATTTACACTTGTTACTTGTTACCCGTTACAAATTACCTTATCACAAAACTATCTGTTACCGATAATTTCAGTGCTTGCAGAGAATACCTTACTGAAAACTGCTTATCATTTCCTTCTGCTCCTCATTGGGTTCGACACTCTTACTTATCGAAAGGACTATGATAGATCCCCTATACTTGTGAGTCATCAAGACTCTTTTCTGGCGCCGTTGCCTGGGAGTGAAGCGCCTTTGGTAGGTGGAATTTGGTAAGGAAACATTTATATAGTGTGCTGAAATTTACTGTCACTTGTTACTATGGAAAGTAATCCTTTGAGGGGCTTGTTCGGGGTATCTTCACCCCGACCAGTAGAGCAAATAGTTGCTCCTCAACCTACTGAACCTATTGAAAATGTTTACTTTGAAATTCCTTCGGGTATGATACAGAAACTGCTAGCTAATCCTTTTGCAGGAGATGGAACATTGCGTCCCGATTTACACTTAATCTATGTGGATGAAGTTTGTGGATTATTTAAGCTTGAAGGTATGCCCGATGATGTTATCAAGAAGAAGGTATTCCCTTTATCTTTGAAGGGATATGCATTGACATGGTATAGGCTATGTGATGATATGGGATCATGGGACTACAAGCGATTGAAATTGGAATTTCATCAGAAGTTTTATCCTATGCATCTTGTTCATCGTGATCGTAATTATATTTATAATTTTGGCCTCGCGAAGGAGAAAGCGTCGCTCAAGCTTGGGGGAGGCTTAAGTCAATGTTATATTCATGCCCCAATCATGAGCTCTCAAGAGAAATGATTATTCAAAAAATTTATGCTCGGCTTTCTGACAACAATCGCTCCATGCTCGATACTTCTTGTACTAGTTCTTTTATGATGAAGACTATTGAATTCAAATGGGATTTATTGGAAAGAATTAAACGCAACTCTGAAGATTGGGATCTCGACGAAGGTTAGGAGTCAGGTATAACACCCAAGTTTGATTGTGTTAAATCTTTTATGGATACCGATGTTTTCCGTAAATTTAGCACTAAATATGGACTTGACTCTGAGATAGTAGCTTCTTTCTGTGAATCATTTGCTACTCATGTTGATCTCCCTAAGGAGAAGTGGTTTAAATATCACCCTCCCATAGAAGTAAAAGTAGTTGAACCTATTAAAGTGGAAGAAAAGACCATCACTTATAATGATCCTATTGTTCCTATTGCTTATGTTGAGAAACCGCCTTTTCCTGTTAAGATAAAGGATCATGCTAAAGCTTCAACTGTGGTTCGTAAAAGTAATATTGGAACTTATACACCTCCTGAGCAAGTTAAAGTTGAACCTAATATTGCTATTGTTAAAGATCTCTTGGCTGATAATATTGATGGGCATGTTATTTACTTTTGTGATGAGACTGCTAGAATTGCTAAACCTGGTGCTAAAGATAAACATAGACCTGTGGTAGGCATGCCTGTTATTTCTGTTAAAATAGGAGATCATTGTTATCACGGCTTGTGTGATATGGGTGCTAGTGCTAGTGCAATACCTCATTCTTTATACGAAGAAATTATGCATGATATTGCACCTGCTGAGATAGAAGATATCGATGTTACCATTAAGATTGCCAATAGAGATACTATTTCACAAATTGGGATTGTTAGAGATGTTGAAGTCTTGTGTGGGAAGGCTAAATATCCTGCTGATTTTCTCATTCTTGGTTCCCCACAAGATAACTTTTGTCCCATTATATTTGGTAGACCCTTCTTGAACACTGTCAATGCTAGGATAGACTGCGAAAAGGATGTTGTTACTATTGGTTTGGATGATATGTCTCATGAGTTTAATTTCTCTAAATTTCGTAGACAACCACGTGATGAGGAATTACCTAGTAAGGATGAAATTATTGGTCTTCCTTCTATTGTCGTGCCTCCTAATGATCCTTTAGAACAATATTTGCTTGATCATGAAAATGATATGTTTATGAATGAAAGAAGGGAAATAGATGAAGTATTCTTTAAACAGGGACCCATTCTGAAACACAATTTGCCTGTTGAAATCCTAGGGGATCCTCCTCCACCCAAGGGTGATCCCGTGTTTGAGCTTAAACCATTGCCTGATACTCTTAAATATGCTTATCTTGATGAAAAGAAGATATATCCTATTATTATTAGTGCTAACCTTTCAGAGCATGAAGAAGAGAAATTATTGAAAACTCTGAAGAAGCACCGTGCTGCTATTGGATATACTCTTGATGATCTTAAGGGCATTAGTCCCACTCTACGTCAACACAAAATAAATTTGGAGAAAGACGCCAAACCCGTTATTGATCACCAACGACGGCTGAATCCTAAGATGAAAGAAGTGGTAAGAAAGGAAATATTAAAGCTCCTTGAAGCAAGTATAATCTATCCCGTGGCTGATAGTCAGTGGGTAATTCCTGTCCATTATGTCCCTAAGAAGGGAGGTATTACTGTCGTTCCTAACGATAAAGATGAATTGATTCCGCAAAGAATTATTACAGGTTATAGGATGGTAATCGATTTTCGTAAATTAAATAAAGCTACTAAAAAGGATCATTACCCCTTGCCATTCATTGATCAAATGCTAGAAAGGTTATCCAAACACACACATTTTTGCTTTCTAGATGGTTATTCTGGTTTCTCTCAAATACCTGTGTCTGCTGATGATCAAGCAAAGACCACTTTTACTTGCCCTTTCGGTACTTTTGCTTATAGACGTATGCCTTTTGGTTTATGTAATGCACTGATACGTCTCCGTCGTATCTACAATTTTTGATTGTTCCATGCCAATATTATTCAACTATCATATACTTTTTGGCAACTTTTTATACTATTTTTGGGACTAACATATTGATCCAGTGCCCAGTGCCCAGTGCCAGTTCCTGTCTGTTGCATGTTTTATGTTTCACAGAATATCCATATCAAACGGAATCCAAACGGGATAAAAACAGACGGAGCTTATTTTTGGAATATTTGGAAAATTCCGGACGAAAAATCCACGCGAGACGGTGCCCTAGGTGGCCACGAGGCAGGCGGGCGCGCCCCTGACCCTCGTGGGCCACCCGTAAGGCGGTTGATGCCCTTATTTGGCCGCAAGAAAGCTAATTTTTGGTAAAAAAATCACGGCGAAGGTTTCAGTCCAATCGGAGTTACGGATCTCCATATATATACGAAACGGTGAAAGGGCACCAGAGGAGAACGCAGAAACAGAGAGAGACAGAGAGACAGATCCAATCTCAGAGGGGCTCTCGTCCCTCCCACGCCATGGAGGCCAAGGACCAGAGGGAAACCCTTCTCCCATCTAGGGAGGAGGTCAAGGAAGAAGAAGACGAAGGGCCCCCCTCTCCCCTTCTCTTCCGGTGGCGCCGGAACGCTGTCGTGGCCATCATCATCACCGCAATCTTCACCAACAACTTCACCATCATCATCACCAACTCTTCCCCCCTCTATGCAGCGATGTAACCTCTCTCTTACCCGCTGTAATCTCTACTTAAACATGGTGCTCAACGCTATATATTATTTCCCAATGATGTATGGCTATCCTATGATGTTTGAGTAGATCCGTTTTGTCCTATGGGTTATTTGATGATCAAGATTGGTTTGAGTTGCATGTTTTATTATTGGTGCTGTCCTATGGTGCTCTCCGTGTCGCGCAAGCGTGAGGGATTCCCGCTGTAGGGTTTGCAATATGTTCATGATTTGCTTATGGTGGGTGGCGTGAGTGACAGAAGCACAGACCCGAGTAAGTAGGTTGTTTGCGTATGGGATAAAGAGGACTTGATGCTTTAATGCTATGGTTGGGTTTTACCTTAATGATCTTTAGTAGTTGCGGATGCTTGCTAGAGTTCCAATCATAAGTGCATATGATCCAAGTAGAGAAAGTATGTTAGCTTATGCCTCTCCCTCAAATAAAATTGCAATAATGATTACCGGTCTAGTTATCGATTGCCTAGGGACAAATAACTTTCTCGTGACAAAAAGCTCTCTACTAAAACTAATTTAGTTGTGTCTTTATCTAAACAGCCCCTAGCTTTTATTTACGCTCTCTTTATTTCTTGCAAACCTATCCAAAAACACCTACAAAGTACTTCTAGTTTCATACTTGTTCTAGGTAAAGCGAACGTCAAGCGTGCGTAGAGTTGTATCGGTGGTCGATAGAACTTGAGGGAATATTTGTTCTACCTTTAGCTCCTCGTTGGGTTCGACACTCTTACTTATCGAAAGAGGCTACAATTGATCCCCTATACTTGTGGGTTATCAAGACCTTTTTCTGGCGCCGTTGCCGGGGAGCAATAGCGTGGGGTGAATATTCTCGTGTGTGCTTGTTTGCTTTATCACTAAGTAATTTTTATTTGCTGTTCTTAGTTGTTTTCTATCTTTAGTTATGGGTAGGAAACGCAAAATACCAAAAAAATTAGTTGTACCTACTGAACCAATGGTTGAAGAACCACTCAAAATCTATCACACTCCTGAAGCTTATTACTTGGATCATCTTCGATCCCTATGTGCTCGTGCTGAAACCCCAACTAGCTTAGTTGAGGGCAAATCTTTAGATGAGCATGCTTGTTATGTGCGACACCGAATATCTGAAAAAGGGAAAACTTCTATTGGGTCAAATTCATCGTTTGCAATGCTATGCTTGGAATTTATGTGATATATATGATTTTACTTGTTGTTCTGAAAACCCTAAGAAACACCTTCCCTACCAATGTGAGTTTATTGATAATGGAATCTATCTTCGTATGCTAAGGGTGTTTATAATTACTATGATGTTCAACAAATTGAAGAATTTGTTGCTTTTAAGGGTGCTTACGAAATTGCTTCTTTGATTGAAAAGTATGATGCTACTCTTTACAAATCTGAAAATTTTGCCATACTTAAATATTGCTATGATAATTATGCTTCTAATGCCTATGTTGAACCATATATTGAGGACTACTCCGCTGTCCAAGAAGAGACTAATATTTTGCAGGAGTCTATGGAAGAAGAAATTGATGAAACTGTGAGCTCATTGGATGAAAAAGATGATGAGGAGAGCGAAGAACAAAAGGAGGAAGAGCGGATTAGCTACCCGTGCCCACCTTCTAATGAGAGTAACTCTTCAACTCATACATTGTTTAATTTCCCTTCGTGCTTACCGAAGGATGATTGCTATGATGACTATTATGATCCCGTTGATTCTCTTGAAATATCCCTTTTTGATGATGCTTGCTATGCTTGTGGCCAAGATGCCAATATGAATTATGCTTATGGAGATGAACTTGCTATAGTTCCTTATGTTAAACACGAAATTGTTGCTATTGCACCCACACATGATAGTCCTATTATCTTTTTGAATTCTCCCGACTACACTATATCGGAGAAGTTTGCCTTTATTAAAGATTGTATTGATGGGTTGCCTTTTACCGTTGCACATGATGATTTTAATAGATATAATATGCATGTGCTTGCTGCTCCTACTTGCAATTATTATGAGAGAGGAACTATATCTCCACCTCTCTATATTTCCAACACGACAAAATTGCAAAAAACTGTTTATACTATGCATTGGCCTTTACTATGTGTGCATGAATTGTTCTTTTATAACATGCCGATGCATAGGAAGAGAGTTAGACTTCGTTGTTGCTTGATATATGTTTCTTTGTGCTCAGTACTAAATTACAAATCATTGCTAATTAAAATTGGCTTTGATATACCTTGGGATCCGGGTGGATTCACTACTTGAGCACTATATGCCTAGCTTAATGGCTTTAAAGAAAGCGCTGCCAGGGAGACAACCCGGAAGTTTTAGAGAGTCATTTATTTCTGTTGAGTGCTTTCATATAGTTTAAAAACAACAAAAATAAAGAGGGGAACCCAAAACTTTTCAAAAAGGAAAGTGAAAGTGAGAAAGACAAGCATTGTTGAAGTGGGAGAGCTCCTTGAACTTTGTTCATGCTCACGGAAACTTTGTGAATCTTGATTACAGAAACTTTTCAACAAAAATAATTATCCCCTTGTACAATTCCATTGTATTATAAAAATAATGTGCCAAGGTTTGCCTTTAGGATGTTTACAATGCTTGTTGGTTTGTACGGTGCAGGACAGAAACTTTGGCTGTAGTGCGCGATTTTTAATTTTTTACTGGAACGTCAAATGGTTCTGATTCTTTTTGCACTGTCTTTCTATACAAATTTTTATTTTTCCTAATTTTGAAGAATTTTTCAAGTATCAGAAGTATGGTGAATGTTCAGATTATTACAGACTGTTCTGTTTTAGACAGATTCTGTTTTTGATGCATAGTTTGCCTGTTTTGATGAAACTATCGATTTATATCAGTGGATTAAGCCATGGAAAAGTTATATTACAGTAGACACAATGCAAAAACAAAATATGAATTGGTTTGCAATAGTACATAGAGTAGTGATTTGCTTTATTATACTAACGGATCTTACCGAGTTTTCTGTTGAAGTTTTGTGTGGATGAAGTGTTCGATGATCGAGAAGGTCTCGATGTGAGAAGAAGGAAGAGAGGCAAGAGCTCAAGCTTGGGGATGCCCGAGGCACCCCAAGTAAATATTCAAGGAGACTCAAGCGTCTAAGCTTGGGGATGCCCCGGAAGGCATCCCCTCTTTCTTCAACAAGTATCGGTATGTTTTCGGATTCGTTTCGTTCATGCGATATGTGCAATCTTGGAGCGTCTTTTGCATTTAGTTTTCACTTTTCTTTTATGCACCATGCTGGTATGAGATAGTCCTTGGTTGATTTATAGAATGCTCATTGCACTTCACTTATATCTTTTGAGTATGGCTTTATAGAATGCTTCATGTGCTTCACTTATATCATTTGAAGTTTGGATTGCCTGTTTCTCTTCACTTAGACAACCGCCATTTGTAGAATGCTCTTTTGGTTCACTTATATTTGTTAGAGCGTGGGCATATCTTTTGTAGAAAGAATTAAACTCTCTTGCTTCACTTATATCTATTTAGAGAGATGACAGGAACTGGTCATTCACATGGTTAGTCATAAAATCCTACATAAAACTTGTAGATCACTGAATATGATATGTTTGATTCCTTGCAATAGTTTTGCGATATAAAGATGGTGATATTAGAGTCATGCTAGTGGGTAGTTGTGGATTGTAGAAATACTTGTGTTGAGGTTTGTGATTCCCGTAGCATGCACGTATGGTGAACCGTTATGTGATGAAGTCGGAGCATGATTTATTTATTGATTGTCTTCCTTATGAGTGGCGGTCGGGGACGAGCGATGGTCTTTTCCTACCAATCTATCCCCCTAGGAGCATGCGCGTAGTACTTTGTTTCGATGACTAATAGATTTTTGCAATAAGTATGTGAGTTCTTTATGACTAATGTTGAGTCCATGGATTATACGCACTCTCACCCTTCCATCATTGCTAGCCTCTTCGGTACCGTGCATTGCCCTTTCTCACCTCGAGAGTTGGTGCAAACTTCGCCGGTGCATCCAAACCCCGTGATACGATACGCTCTATCACACATAAGCCTCATTATATCTTCCTCAAAACAGCCACCATACCTACCTATCATGGCATTTCCATAGCCATTCCGAGATATATTGCCATGCAACTTCCATCATCATCATATACATGACTTGAGCATTTATTGTCATATTGCTTTGCATGATCGTAAGATAGCTAGCATGATATTTTCATGGCTTGTCCGTTTTTTGATATCTTTGCTACGCTAGATCATTGCACATCCCGGTACACCGCCGGATGCATTCATATAGAGTCATATCTTTGTTCTAGATATCGAGTTGTAATATTGAGTTGTAAGTAAATAAAAGTGTGATGATCATCATTATTAGAGCATTTCCCCAGTGAGGAAAGGATGATGGAGACTATGATTCCCCCACAAGTCGGGATGAGACTCCGGACTTTATGAAAAATAAAAGAGGCCAAAGAAGCCCAAATAAAAAAAAGAGGCCAAAGAAGCCCACCAAAAAAATAAAAAGAAAAAAAAAGAAAAAAATGAGAGAAAAAGAGAGAAGGGGCAATGTTACTATCCTTTTACCACACTTGTGCTTCAGAGTAGCACCATGTTCTTCATAGAGAGAGTGTCCTATGCTTTCACTTTCATATACTAGTGGGAATTTTCATTATAGAACTTGGCTTGTATATTCCGATGATGGGCTTCCTCAAACGCCCGAGGTCTTCATGAGCAAGCAAGTTGTATGCACACCCACTTAGTTTCCAGTTTGAGCTTTCATACACTTATAGCTCTTAGTGCATCCGTTGCATGGCAATCCCTACTCACTCACATTGATATCTATTAATGGGCATCTCCATAGCCCATTGATACGCCTAGTTGATGTGAGACTTTCTCCTTTTTGTCTTCTCCACATAACCCCCACCATCATATTCTATTCCACCTATAGTGCTATGTCCATGGCTCACGCTCATGTATTGCGTGAAAGTTGAAAAGGTTTGAGAACGTCAAAGTATGAAACAATTGCTTGGCTTTTCATCGGGGTTGTGCATGATGTGAATATTTTGTGTGGTGAAGATGGAGCATAGCCAGACTATATGATTTTGTAGGGATAACTTCCTTTGGCCATGTTATTTTGAAAAGACATGATTGCTTTATTAGTAGGCTTGAAGTATTATTTCTTTTATGTCAAATGATAGAGTATTGCTTTGAATCACTCGTGTCTTAATATTCATGCCATGATTAGATACATGATCAAGATTATGCTAGGTAGCATTCCACATCAAAAATTATCTTTTTTATCATTTACCTACTCGAGGACGAGCAGGAATTAAGCTTGGGGATGCTGATACGTCTCCGTCGTATCTATAATTTTTGATTGTTCCATGCCAATATTATTCAACTTTCATATACTTTTTGGCAACTTTTTATAGTATTTTTGGGACTAACATATTGATCCAGTGCCCAGTGCCAGTTCCTGTCTGTTGCATGTTTTATGTTTAGCAGAATATCCATATCAAACGGAATCCAAACGGGATAAAACCGGACGAAGCTTATTTTTGGAATATTTGGAAAATTCCGGAAGAAAAATCCACGCGAGACGGTGCCCGAGGTGGCCACGAGGCAGGGGGGCACGCCCCTGACCCTCGTGGGCCACTCGTAAGGTGGTTGATGCCCTTCTTCGGCCGCAAGAAAGCTAATTTTTGGTAAAAAAATCACGGCGAAGGTTTCAGTCCAATCGGAGTTACGGATCTCCATATATATACGAAACGGTGAAAGGGCACCAGAGGAGAACGCAGAAACAGAGAGAGACAGAGAGACAGATCCAATCTCGGAGGGGCTCTCGCCCCTCCCACGCCATGGAGGCCAAGGACCAGAGGGGAAACCCTTCTCCCATCTAGGGAGGAGGTCAAGGAAGAAGAAGACGAAGGGGCCCCCTCTCCCCTTCTCTTCCGGTGGCGCCGGAACGCTGCCGGAGCCATCATCATCACCGCAATCTTCACCAACAACTTCACCGCCATCATCACCAACTCTTCCCCCCTCTATGCAGCGGTGTAACCTCTCTCTTACCCATTGTACTCTCTACTTAAACATGGTGCTCAACGCTATATATTATTTCCCAATGATGTATGGCTATCCTATGATGTTTGAGTAGATCCGTTTTGTCCTATGGGTTATTTGATGATCAAGATTGGTTTGAGTTGCATGTTTTATTATTGGTGCTGTCCTATGGTGCTCTCCGTGTCGTGCAAGCGTGAGGGATTCCCGCTGTAGGGTTTGCAATATGTTCATGATTTGCTTATGGTGGGTGGCGTGAGTGAGAGAAGCACAGACCCGAGTAAGTAGGTTGTTTGCGTATGGGATAAAGAGGACTTGATGCTTTAATGCTATGGTTGGGTTTTACCTTAATGATATTCAGTAGTTGCGGATGCTTGCTAGAGTTCCAATCATAAGTGCATATGATCCAAGTAGAGAAAGTATGTTAGCTTATGCCTCTCCCCCAAAATAAAATAGCAATAATGATTACCGGTCTAGTTATCGATTGCCTAAGGACAAATAACTTTCTCGTGACAACAAGCTCTCTACTAAAACTAATTTAGTTGTGTCTTTATCTAAACAGCCCCTAGATTTTATTTACGCTCTCTTTATTTTCTTGCAAACCTATCCAAAAACACTTACACAGTACTTCTAGTTTCATACTTGTTCTAGGTAAAGCGAACGTGAAGCGTGCGTAGAGTTGTATCGGTGGTCGACAGAACTTGAGGGAATATTTGTTCTACCTTTAGCTCCTCGTTGGGTTCGACACTCTTACTTATCGAAAGAGGCTACGATTGATCCCCTATACTTGTGGGTTATTATGCACCTACTACCTTTCAAAGATGCATGATGGCTATATTCTCTGATTTTTGTGAAAAGATTTGTGAGGTTTTCATGGACGATTTCTCCGTTTATGGATCCTCTTTTGATGATTGCTTGATCAACCTTGATCGAGTTTTGCAGAGATGTGAAGAAACTAATCTTGTCTTAAATTGGGAGAAATGCCACTTTATGGTTAATGAAGGCATTGTCTTGGGGCATAAAATTTCTGAAAGAGGTATTGAAGTTGATAAAGCTAAAGTTGATGCCGTGTCCTAAGGACATCAAAAGTATAAGAAGTTTCCTTGGTCATGCCGGTTTTTATAGGAGGTTCATTAAGGACTTCTCAAAAATTTCTCGGCCTCTGACTAATCTATTACAAAAAGATATACCATTTGTCTTTGATGATGATTGTGTAGAAGCATTTGAAATACTTAAGAAACGTTGATTTCTGCACCTATTGTTCAGCCACCCGATTGGAATTTACCCTTTGAAATTATGTGTGATGCTAGTGATTATGCTGTAGGTGCTGTTCTAGGGCAAAGAGTTGATAAGAAATTAAATGTTATTCAATATGCTAGTAAAACTCTAGACAATGCCCAGAGAAATTATGCTACTACTGAAAAGGAATTTTTAGCAGTTGTTTTTGCCTGTGATAAGTTCGGACCTTATATTGTTGATTCTAAAGTAACTATTCACACTGATCATGCTTCTATTAAATACCTTATGGAAAAGAAAGACGCTAAACCTAGACTTATTAGATGGGTTCTCTTGCTGCAAGAATTTGATTTGCATATTATTGATAGAAAGGGAGCTGAGAACCCCGTTGCAGACAACTTGTCTAGGTTAGAGAACGTTCTTGATGACCCACTACATATTGATGATAGCTTTCCCGATGAACAATTAGCTGTCATAAATGCTTCTCGTACTGCTCCATGGTATGCTGATTATGCTAATTACATTGTTGCTAAATTTATACCACCTAGTTTCGCATACCAGCAAAAGAAAAGGTTTTTCTATGATCTAAGACATTACTTCTGGGATGACCCACATCTTTATAAAGAAGGAGTAGATGGTGTTATTAGGCGTTGTATACCTGAGCATGAATAGGAACAGATCCTACGCAAGTGTCACTCTGAGGCTTATGGAGGGCACCACGCTGGAGATAGAACTTCACATAAGGTATTACAATCCGGTTTTTATTGGCCTACTCTCTTCAAGGATGCCCGTAAGTTTGTCTTGTCTTGTGATGAATGTCAAAGAATTGGTAATATTAGTAGACGTCAATAAATGCCTATGAATTATTCACTTGTTATTGAACCATTTGATGTTTGGGGCTTTGATTATATGGGACCTTTTCCTTCCTCTAATGGGTATACACATATTTTAGTTGCTGTTGATTACGTTACTAAGTGGGTAGAAGCTATTCCAACTAGTAGTGCTGATCATAACACCTCTATTAAGATGCTTAAAGAAGTTATTTTTCTGAGGTTTGGAGTCCCTAGATATTTAATGACTGATGGTGGTTCACATTTTATTCATGGTGCCTTTCGTAAAATGCTTGCTAAGTATGATGTTAATCATAGAATTGCATCTCCTTATCACCCACAGTCTAGTGGTCAAGTAGAATTGAGTAACAGAGGGCTCAAATTAATTTTGCAAAAGACTATTAATAGATCTAGAAAGAACTGGTCCAAGAAACTTGATGATACATTATGGGCCTATAGAACTGCATATAAAAATCCAATGGGTATGTCTCCGTATAAAATGGTTTACGGAAAAGCATGTCACTTACCTCTCGAACTAGAACATAAGGCATATTAGGCTATTAAAGAGCTCAATTATGATTTCAAACTTGCCGGTGAGAAGAGGCTTTTTGACATTAGCTCACTTGATGAATGGAGAACCCAAGCCTATGAGAATGCCAAGTTGTTTGAAGAAAAAGTTAAAAGATGGCATGACAAAAGGATACAAAAGCATGAGTTTAATGTAGGTGATTATGTGTTACTATTCAACTCTCGTTTAAGATTTTTTGCAGGGAAACTTCTCTCTAAATGGGAAGGTCCTTACGTTATCGAGGAAGTCTATCGTTCCGGTGCCATAAAAATCAACAACTTCGAAGGCACAAATCCGAAGGTGGTGAACGGTCAAAGAATCAAACATTATATATCAGGTAATCCCATAAATGTTGAAACTAATATTATTGAAACCGTAACCCCGGAGGAATACATAAGAGACACTTTCCAGAATGTTTCAGACTCCGAAAAGGAATAAGTACGTGGTACGGTAAGTAAACCGACTCCAAAACAGTTCTAATGGCAATTTTTCTCTGTTTTGGAATATTTAAGAAAATAGGAAAATAAGAAGCAGTCCGGGAAGGACACGAGGCTTCCACGAGGGTGGGAGGCGCGCCCTACCCCCTGGGCGCGCCCCCTGCCTTGTGGGCACCTCGTGCGCTCTTCGGACTCCGTTTTCTTTCACGATACTTCTTTCGGTCGGTAAAAATTCATTATATAATATCCCGAAGGTTTTGACTCTCGTATCATGCAAATATCCTCTATTTTCGTTTCGAGCTGTTTGTGCTGCAGATTAGAGCAAGATGTCTTCTCAAGAGTCGGTCGGGGAGAGTCGGGTGTCTCATCCGACACCGGGACCAGGAACAAACAGCGATGCTGACCACTTTGGGCCAGCAACGGAGGAAGAGATGGAGGTCGATTTGAAAAGGATAGATTCCATGGAGGAGGATCAAGAAGTCACTTCTCGCTTCCGGGCCGGATTCACGATGGGGGAACTACAGAGCTCGGCTATTCCAAACTCGGTTATCCCTTCCAATGTTAGATTTTTTTCTTATGAAAATATGAAGAAGAGTGTTACTTGTTCTCCCGCAGCTATGCAACATCCATGGGTGCAAGGAGCTTTAACTGTCACGGGTAAGCTCCGTAAGGAGATAATGGATCTCAAGCAGCAACTCAATAAGCTCGGGGAAGAGAATCGTATCCCGAGGAGTATCATCGCCAAGAATATCACCTCACCACCTCCGAAGAAAGAGATATAATCACATGGGTACGGGCACTCCCCTTGGCAACTGCCAAGCTTGGGGGAGGTGCCCCGGTATCGTATCACCATCACACTCCTATCTTTACCGTTTTTCTTAGTTCGATCCTTTTAGTAATATCTTGATCTAGTAGAATAAAAATTTAGTATGATTTGGTCTTGAGTTTTGCCTTATGATCCTTCTATGTAATCGAGTCCGTGAGCTATATATAATAAAGATTAGTGTTGAGTCAAGGGCTTGATTATATTGCTATGATCTTGAGTTAATAAAAGAAAAAGAAAGAATAAAAAGAAACAAAGAGATTATATTGATCTTATGGAGAGTAATGACTTCACATATAAAGAGTATGATGATTAAAAGTTGTTGAGAGTTGACAAGCATAGTTTTGGTCATCGTTGCAATTAATAGGAAGTAATAAAGAAAGAGAGGTTCTCACATATAAATATACTATCTTGGACATCTTTTATGATTGTGAGCACGCATTAAAATATGACATGCTAAAGAGTTGATGTTGGACAAGGAAGACAACGTAATGGGTTATGTTTTCTTACATCTGAAATGAAGTATATTGTCATGGATCATCCAACATGTTGAGCTTGCCTTTCTCCCTCATGCTAGCCAAATTCTTTGCACCAAGTAGAGATACTACTTGTGCTTCCAAATACCCTTAAACCCAGTTTTTCCATGAGAGTCCACCATATCTACCTATGGATTGAGTAAGATCCTTTAAGTAAGTTGTCATCGATGCAAGCAATAAAAATTGCTCTCTAAATATGTATGATTTATTAGTGTGGAGAAAATAAGCTTTATACGATCTTGTGATGTGGAAGAAATAAAAGCAACGGACTACATAATAAAGGTCCACATCATAAGTGGCAATATGAAGTGACGTTCTTTTACAGTAAGATTTCGTGCATCCAACCATGAAAGCGCATGACAACCTCTGCTTCCCTCTGCGAAGGGCCTATCTTTTACTTTTATCTTCTACCCTTATGCAAGAGTCATGGTGATCTTCACCTTTCCTTTTTACATTTTATCCTTTGGCAAGCACATTGTGTTGGAAAGATCCTGATATATATATCCAATTGGATGTAAGTTAGCATGAATTATTATTGTTGACATTACCCTCAAGGTAAAAGGTTGGGAGGCGAAACTATAAGCCCCTATCTTTCTCTGTGTCCGATTAAAACTCTATACCCATAAGTACTGCATGAGTGTTAGCAATTGTGAAAGACTAAATGATAGTTGAGTATGTGGACTTGCTGAAAACCTCTTATATTGACTCTTTCTGATGTTATGATAAATTGCAATTGCCTCAATGACTGAGATTATAGTTTGTTAGTTCTCAATGAAGTTTCTGATTCATACTTGACATTGTGGATAGATTGTTACTTTAGCATAAGAAATAATATGACAATATCTATATATGTTGCTGTTATGAGAATGATCATGATGCCCTCATGTCCGTATTTTATTTTATCGACACCTCTATCTCTAAACATGTGGACAAATTTATCGTTATCGGCTTCCGCTTGAGGACAAGCGAGGTCTAAGCTTGGGGGAGTTGATACGTCCATTTTGCATCATGCTTTTATATTGATATTTATTGCATTATGGGCTGTTATTACACATTATGTCACAATACTTATGCCTATTCTCTCTTATTTTACAAGGTTTACATGAAGAGGGAGAATGCCGGCAGCTGGAATTCTGGGCTGGAAAAGGAGCAAATATTAGAGACCTATTCTGCACAATTCCAAAAGTCCTGAAACTTCACGGAAGTCATTTTTGGAAATAATAAAAAGTACAGAGCGAAGAAAATACCAGAGGGGGCCCACACCCTGGCCATGAGGGTGGGGGGGCGTGCCCTACCCCCCTGGGCGTGCCCCCTGCCTCGTGGGCCCCCTGGCAGGCCTCCGGTGCCCATCTTCTGCTATATGAAGTCTTTCGTCCGAGAAACAATCATAAGCAAGCTTTCGGGAAGAAACTCCGCCGCCACGAGGCGGAACCTTGGCAGAACCAATCTAGGGCTCCGACAGAGCTGTTCTGCCAGGGAAACTACCCTCCGGGAGGGGGAAATCATCGCCATTGTCATGACCAACGATCCTCTCATCGGGAGGGGGTCAATCTCCATCAACATCTTCACCAGCACCATCTCCTCTAAAACCCTAGTTCATCTCTTGTATCCAATCTTTGTCCCAAAGCCTGAGATTGGTACCTGTGGGTTGCTAGTAGTGTTGATTACTCCTTGTAGTTGATGCTAGTTGGTTTATTTGGTGGAAGATCATATGTTCAGATCCATTATGCATATTAATACCCCTCTGATTATGAACATGAATATGATTTGTGAGTAGTTATGTTTGTTCCTGAGGACATGGGAGAAGTCTTGCTATTAGTAGTCATGTGAATTTGGTATTCGTTCGATATTTTGATGAGATGTATGTTGTCTCTCCTCTAGTGGTGTTATGTGAACGTCGACTACATGACACTTCACCATTGTTTGGGCTTAGAGGAAGGCATTGGGAAGTAATAAGTAGATGATGGGTTGCTAGAGTGACAGAAGCTTAAACCCTAATTTATGTGTTGCTTCGTAAGGGGCTGATTTGGATCCATATGTTTCATGCTATGGTTAGGTTTACCTTAATACTTCTTTTGTAGTTGCGGATGCTTGCAATAGGAGTTAATCATAAGTGGGATGCTTGTCCAAGTAAGGACAGCACCCAAGCACCAGTCCACCCACATATCAAATTATCAAAGTACCGAACGCGAATCATATGAGCGTGATGAAAACTAGCTTGACGATAATTCCCATGTGTCCTCGGGAGCGCTTTTCTCTATATAAGAAATTGTCCAGGCTTGTCCTTTGCTACAAAAAGGATTAGGCCATCTTGCTGCACTTTATCTACACTTGTTACTTGTTACCCGTTACAAATTACCTTATCACAAAACTATCTGTTACCGATAATGTCAGTGCTTGCAGAGAATACCTTACTGAAAACTGCTTATCATTTCCTTCTGCTCCTCGTTGGGTTCGACACTCTTACTTATCGAAAGGACTACAATAGATCCCCTATACTTGTGGGTCATCACGGGCCAGCTCAGCCCGAAGGATCTCGACCGCGGCGGCACCATCTGCAGTCATGCATATCACAATTCTTAGCATCATGATCAAATCCATGCACATGCATGTAACGACAACCCCCGAGACATACCTTGCATCTCGTCAAGCCGCCTGTTGATAAGCGTAATGTCATCATCCGCCACATCAAGCTTCTTAATCAGCTCTGCAACCTCTGCAGTCCGGGTAGTCGCCAGGGGGGTAACAGCCTGTGTTCCAATTAATCATTATTTCCTGGGCATATCTTTTTGATCCTCTGATCGCCCCCCTTGGGAATCCAATCAGAGTCTCAGGGGCTACTACCTATACAAAGGCATAGTTCGTGAATAAAACACACTCAAAGATTTTTTTCAGTACAAACCTCAAAGCCTCTTAACAGGCTCGCGCGGGCTTCATTCAGTCCGCTTTTCGCGGACAGAACCTTTTCAACCACCATACCCATCAAGGTACGATGTTCCTCTGAGACGGACGCCTGTCGCAACATGCTCGTCAATATATCCGGTGCCTCTGGACCTCCGGAAGCTGCTGTAGGAGTACGGCCTCCCTTCAAAGGGATCCGTGTATCTGTTCCCAGAGTCGTCTTCGGCTGTAAGCCGGACAGTCCGGGGTCTTTATTGTTGGCCCCTGGATCCTGGGCTACCGAAGTATCACCTTCAGGTAGTGTCTTCATCACCCCTCGCACCACTTGATCAGGAGAGACCCTCCGGGACGACACCTCAAAGTCGTCCGCCTTATTGGGCGAGGAGACCGGAGGTGGTGTCTCGCTTTCCATCATCTCCGGAAGAAGATCTCCCGAAGAAGAGGATTGGTGAAGAAGACTATCTGCCGAGCTGCAAAAACATATACTATAGATGTTACTTTGGTAACAGGAAAGGAACGGGATATGTTTAAAAACACCCTCTTCACTCACGATTCGGCTAGAGGCTTGTCCTCGTCATGGGACTGTGCGAAGACGCCATCCTTCAAGCCTGAGCCGCCCGACTGGGGCACCTTGCCTCGCTTAGGAGCTTTTCCTCCCCGGTCTTCGGAGGTAGCCCTTTTCTTACCATGGGGGGAAGAGACGTTGACTTCTCCTTCACTTTTGTCTTCGGATGATGGAATTTTGATTCCCTCAGACACAATGTTTCATGTACCTTCGGGATGGAGGCCACCTTTGGTCCTCCCGCTTTCCGCCTTGTCCTCCTCCACAGGCGTCTAGTATGGTGTCGGGGCCAGCATCCTTGTTAGTACGGGATCCGCTGAGTCTTCGGGGAGGGGGCTGAACACCTAATTCGCTCCGCTTTCTTTACCCAACCCTGAAAAAAACAGTTTGCTCAGCCACGTATTACGGCATGCTTAACTACAAAGTGTTCGGGAGTTGAACGCTTACCGAGGTATCCGGGTGGTTGCAGTCGAGGCCGATGTCCTCGAAGGTATCCGACCACTATTTTCGTTTCCCGAAAAACAACTTCCACATCCCTTTGTGCGTAGTGGTGAAGAAGTGTTGGAGGGTTCGTGGTCCTTTTGGATTGAACCACATGCGAAGAGGCCTACGCTGGCATGGCAGGGCTCGGCGGACTAGCATTACCTGAATCACATTGACAAGATCGATGTGCCTCTCAAGGAGGGTTCGGATGCGGCTCTGTAGAGTCTGCACTTCATCAACTGATCCCCAGTCCAGCCCCTTATTAATTCATGATGCAAGCTGTAACGGAGGGCCCGAAAGGAACGTAGGTATAGCTGCCCACTTGGTACCGTGGGGTTCTGCGACATAAAACCACTCCCGCTACCATTGGTTGGAAGTTTCGGTGAAAGAACCTTTTGGCCAAAGAGCATTGGTAAGCTTGCTCACTACAGCATCGCCGCACTCCGCCTGTTTCCCGTCGACCACCTTCGGCCTTACACTAAAGGTCTTGAGCCATAAGCCGAAGTGTGGGGGAATTAAGAGGAAGGCCTCACACATGATGATGAATGACGAGATGTGAAGGAAAGTATCTCGGGCTAGATCATGAAAATCTAGTCCGTAATAAAACATGAGCCCCCAGACGAAGGGGTGAAGAGTGAACCCTAACCCTCGGAGGAAGTGAGAGATGAATACGACCCTCTCGCCGGATCTGGTAGTCGGAATAACCTGTCCTTGAGCAAGAAGCCTGTGGGCGATCTCCGCGGTCAGGTATCTGGCTGCCCGAAGCTTCGCAATGTCCTCCTCTGTAACAGAGGAAGCCACCCATCGGCCCTGCGGGCTGGGTCCGGACATGACTGGGAAGCTTAAATCAATGGAGTCGAACCTTGGGTGCTAGAACTCGAGGTTGGGGAGGCTGAGGAGAAGTTTGGCGTAAATAAAGACGACCCTTGGCTCCTTTATAAAGGCAACGGGTATCGAGCGCTTCCTCCTAAGCCTGAAAACCTGCCTATTCCTAAGGAATTTTTCCAATGGAACGGTTGGGCTACGCTCGTATTAATAAGAATCCTGCAATACGGGGACGCGATCTCTGCTTCGAAAAGACGTGCCAATAAAAACCTCGCCTCGAAACATGGAACGGCAGGACAGGAAACGGTTCGAAATAATGACCGGGCAAGCGTGATGTCACGTTACGAAAAGTTGTCTGTAGATTGGACTCGTGAAATACTATATTCTCTACGGTTGTGGTACTTGTGTTGCAGATCCGAACACGTTCGTCCGAAGACTATCTTGGAGTATTCGGAAAGGGGAACCCGCCTTGCAATGCCGAAGACAATCTGCGCGCCGGACACCTCGTCATTGAAGCCTGGTTCAGGGGCTACTGAGGGAGTCCTGGACTAAGGGGTCCTCGGGCGTCCGGCCTATTGGACATGGGCCGGACTAATGGGCTGTGAAGATACAAGAGCGAAGACTCGCTCCCGTGTCCAGATAGGACTCTCCTTGGCGTGGAAGGCAAGTTGGGCGACCAAATATGAAGATTCCTTTCTTTGTAACCGACTTTGTACAACCCTAGTCCCCTCCAGTGTCTATATAAACCGGAGGGCTTAGTCCGGAAGCGGATATAGTCATACAGGCTAGACTTCTAGGGTTTTAGCCTTACGATCTCGTGGTAGATCAACTCTTGTAATGCTCATATTCATCAAGATCAACCAAGCAGGAAGTAGGGTATTACCTCCATAGAGAGGGCCCGAACCTGGGTAAACATTGTGTCCCCCGTCTCCTGTTACCATCGACCTTAGACGCACAGTTCGGGACCCCCTACCCGAGATCCGCCGGTTTTGACATCGACATCCCCCAAGCTAGAGCGATACTTTCTCCTTCACGAGGCCAAAAATTATATATATAATTCCGATCATGATGTACTAGATGCATAGGATAAATTTTTTGGTGGAACTCCAATTTCGAAAGATTCCAATTCCAAGATCCAATATCATCGCATAGTCTATACCATGCCAATGCTTTTCCCTTTCAAAGATAAAGGGAAACCCTTTTTCATAACTTCATCCCCGGGTAAACCTGCAAGCTTGAACAATCAACAAATTTGTTCTACATATATCAAGTGCATATCTGGATGTTCGGTTCCGTCTCCTGCATAAGGATTAGCTAGCAGTTGTTCTATCATACCCGAAGGAATTTCATATTCAATATTTTTAGTAGGTGCAGTAGGTTGAGGGGTAGCTAATTGTGGTTTCGGTCGAGGTGAAGATACCCCGAACAAACCCCTCAAAGGATTGTTTTCCATAGTAAGAAGTGACAATAAATTCCAGCACACTATATAAATGTTTCCTTACCGAATTCCACTTACCAAAGGCGCTTCATTCCCCGGCAACGGCGCCGGAAAATATCCTTGATGACCCACAAGTACAGGGGATCAATTGTAGCTCTTCTCGATAAGTACGAGTGTCGAACCCAACGAGGAGCAGAAGGAAATGATAAGTAGTTTTCAGTAAGGTAGTGTCTGCAAGTGCTGAAATTGTAAGTAACTGAGTAGTTTGATAGCAAGATAATTTGTGACGGGCAAGTAACAATAGTAGTAACAAAAGTGCAGCAAGATAGCCCAATCCTTTTGAGGCAAAGGACAGACCAAAACGGTCTCTTATGATAAGCAAAGTGTTCTTGAGGGTACACAGGATTTTCATCTAGTCACTTTCATCATGTTGGTTTAATTCGTGTTCGGTACTTTGATAATTTGATATGTGGGTGGACCGGTGCTTAGGTGCTGTTCTTACTTGAACAAAACTCCTACTTATGATTAACCCTCCCGCAAGCATCCACAACTACGAGAAAAGTATTAAAAATAAATTCTAACCATAGCATTAAACTTTTGGATCCAATCGGTCCCTTACGGAATAGCGCATAAACTAGGGTTTAAGCTTTTGTCACTCTCGCAACCCATCATCTAATTGCTACTCCACAATGCATTCCCTTAGGCCCAAATATGGTTAAGTGTCATGTAGTTGACGTTCACGTGACACCACTAAGGGAATCACAACATACATACTATCAAAATATCGAACACATATCAAGTTCACATGATTACTTGCAACATGATTTCTCCCATGACCTCAAGAACAAAAGTAACTAATCACAAATGATAATCATGCTCAAGATCAGGGGGGATTAAATAGCATATTGGATCTGAACATATAATCTTCCACCAAATAAACCATATAGTAATCAACTACAAGATGTAATCAACACTACTAGTCACCCACAAGCACCAATCTATAGTTCCGGTAACAAGATTGAACACAAGAGATTAACTAGGGTTTGAGATGAGCTGGTGCTGTTGAAGATGTTGATGGATATTTCCCCCCCTAAGATGGGAGAGTTGTTGGTGATGATGATGACGATGATTTCCCCCTCCGGGAGGGAAGTTCCCCCGGCGGAATCGCTCCGCCGGAGAGCAAAAGTGCTCCTGCCCAAGTTCCGCCTCGAGACGACGGCGCTCCGTCCCGAAATTCCTCTCCTTATTTTTTCTAGGTCCAAATGATGTATATACCAGAAGATGGGCACCGGAGGTGGGCCTGGGTGAGCACAACCCACCAGGGCGCACCTGGGCTCCCTAGCGCGCCCAGGTGGGTTGTGCCCACCTGGTGGCCCCCCTCTGGTGGTTATTTGCTCCAATATTTATCAAATATTCCATAAAAATTCGCGATGAAGTTTTAGCTTGTTTGGAGTTGTGCAGAATAGGTAGACTCACGTAGCTTTTTCAGGTCCAGATTTCAAGCTGCCGGAATTCTCCCTCTTTGTGTATACCATGCATATCTGAGAGAAAAGGCATTAGAATTACTCCAAAATGCATTATTATGGATAGAAACATCATAAATAACAGTAAGGAAACATGATGCAAAATGGATGTATCATGCATCGGTATGTTACTTGCCCGAGATTCTATCATCGGTATCTTCACACCTAGTTCAATCTCGTTACCGACAAGTCTCTTTATTCGTTCCGTAATACATCACCTCGTGACTGCTACTTCTTGAGCTTCCGTTGGTTTTTCCTTGAAGAGGAAAGGGTGATGCAGCAAAGTAGAGATAAGTATTTCCCTCAGTTTGAGAACTAAGGTATCAATCCAGTAGGAGATAACGCTCAAGTCACCGAATACCTGGACAAACAATCAAACAACTTGCACCCAACACGATAAAGGGGTTGTCAATCCCTTCATGGTTACTTGCAAAAGTGAGATCTAATAGAGATAGATAAACGGTAAAGTAAATATTTTTGGTATTTTTGGTTTATAGATCGGAAAGTAAAAGATTGCAAAAAGAGTAGATCGGAAACTAATATTATAGATCGGAAACTTATATGATGTAAAATAGACTCGGGGGTCATAGGTTTCAATACAGGCTTCTCTCAAGATAGAAAATAATACGGTGGGTGAACAAATTACTGCCGAGCAATTGATAGAAAAGCGCAAAGTTATGACGATATCGAAGGCAATGATCATGAATATAGGCATCACATCCGTGTCAAGTAGACCGAAACGATTCTGCATCTACTACTATTACTCCACACATCGACCGCTATCCATCATGCATCTAGGGTATTAAGTTCGTAAAGAACGGAGTAACGCATTAAGCAAGATGACATGATGTAGAGGCATTAACTCAAGCAATATGATGAAAACCCCATCTTTTTATCCTTGATGGCAACAATACAATACGTGCCTTGCTACCCCTACTGTCACTGGGAAAGGACACCACAAGATCGAACCAAAGCTAAGCACTTCTCCCATTGCAAGAAAAACCAATCTAGTTGGCCAAACCAAACCGATAGTTCAAAGAGAATTACAAAGATATCAAATCATGCATAAAAGAATTCAAAGAAGATTCAAATAATATTCATAGATAAGTTTATCATAAATCCACAATTCATCGGATCTCGGCAAACACACCGCAAAAGAGTATTACATCAAATAGATCTCCAAGAACATCGAGGAGAACATGGTATTGAGAATCAAAGAGACAGAAGAAGCCATCTAGCTACTAGCTATGGACATGTAGGTCTGTGGTAAACTACTCACGCTTCATCGGAAGGGTAATGGAGTTGATGTAGAGGCCCTCCATGATCGAATCCCCCTCCAGCAGGACGCTGAAAAAGGCCCCTACATGGGATCTCACGGGTATAGAAGGTTGCAGCGGTGGAAAAGTGTTTTCGTGGCGCTCTCTCTACTGGTTTGGGGATATAAGAGTATATATAAGCGAAGAAATTAGGTCGGGAGGTGCACGAGGGGCCCACAAGGGTGGGGGCATCCCCTACCCCCCTGGGCGCGCCCTCCGTCCTTGTGGCCGCCTCGTGGCTCCTCCAACTTCATCTCCACGTCTTCAGGTTGTCTTCTGGTCCAAGAAAAATCATCGCGAAGGTTTTATTCCGTTTGGACTCCGTTCGGTATTCCTTTTCTGCGAAACTCAAAAACAAGGAAAAAACAAGAACTGGCACTAGGCTCTAGGTTAATAGGTTAGTCCCAAAAATAATATAAAATAGCATATTAATGCATATAAAACATCCAAAACAGATAATATAATAGCATGGAACAATCAAAAATTATAGATACGTTGGAGACGTATCAAGCATCCCCAAGCTTAATTCCTACTCGTCCTCGAGTTGGTAAATGATAAAAACAGAATTTTTGATGTGGAATGCTACCTAACATATTTATCCATGTAATTTCTTTATTGTGGCATGAATGTTCAGATCTGTATGATTCAAAACAAAAGTTTAATATTGACATAAAAACAATAAGATTTCAAGCATACTAACAAGGGAATTATGTCTTCTCAAAATAACATGGCCAAAGAAAGCTTATCCCTACACAATCATATAGTCCGGCTATGCTCCATCTTCATCACACAAAATATTTAAATCATGCACAACCCTGATGACAAGCCAAGCAATTGTTTCATACTTTTGATGTTCTCAAACCTTTTCAACTTTCACGCAATACATGAGCCTGAGCCATGGACATAGCACTATAGGTGGAATAGACGGTGGTTGTGGAGAAGACAAAAAGAAGGAGATAGTCTCACATCAACTAAGCGTATCAACGGGCTGTGGAGATGCCCATCAATAGATATCAATGTGAGTGAGTAGGGATTGCCATGCAACGGATGCACTAGAGGTATTAGTTTACGAAAGCTCAAAAAGAAACTAAGTGGGTGTGCATCCAACTCGCTTGCTGACGAAGACCTAGGGCAATTTGAGGAAGCCCATCATTGGAATATACAAGCCACGTTCTATAATGAAAATTCCCACTAGTATATGAAGGTGACAATATAGGAGACTCTCTATCATGATGATCATGGTTCTACTTTGAAGCACAAGTGTGGTAAAAGGATAGTAGCCTTGCCCCTTCTCTCTTTTCTCTCATTTTTTTGTTTGGGCCTTCTCTCATTTTTTTTGGCCTCTTCTTTTTCGTCCGGAGTCTCATCCTGACTTGTGGGGGAATCATAGTCTCCATCATCCTTTCCTCACATGGGACAATGCTCTAATAATGAAGATCATCACACTTTTATTTACTTACAACTCAATAATTACAACTCGATACTTAGAACAAAATATGACTCTATATGAATGCCTCCGGTGGATGTGCAATGAATCAAGAGTGACATGTATGAAAGAATTATGAACGGTGGCTTTGCCACAAATACGATGTCAACTTCATGATCATGCAAAGCAATATGACAATGATGGAGCGTGTCATAATAAACGGAACGGTGGAAGTTGCATGGCAATATATCTCGGAATGGCCATAATAGGTAGGTATGGTGGCTGTTTTGAGGAAGGTATATGGTGGGTTTATGGTGCCGGCGAAAGTTGCACGGTACTAGAGAGGCTAGCAATGGTGGAAGGGTGAGAGTGCGTATAATCCATGGACTCAACATTAGTCATAAAGAACTCACATACTTATTGCAAAAATCTATTAGTTATCAAAAAGAAGTACTACGCGCATGCTCCTAGGGGGGTAGATTGGTAGGAAAAGACCATCGCTCGTCCTCGACCGCCACTCATAAGGAAGACAATCAATAAATAAATCATGCTCCGACTTCATCACATAACGGGTCACCATACGTGCATGCTACGGGAATCACAAACTTTAACACAAGTATTTCTCAAATTCACAATTACTCACTAGCATGACTCTAATATCACCATCTTCATATCTCAAAACAATCATAAGGAATCAAACTTCTCACAGTATTCAATGCACTTTATATGAAATTTTTATTATATCCCTCTTGGATGCCTATCATATTAGGACTAAATTTATAACCAAAGAAAATTACCATGCTGTTTAGAGACTCTCAAAATAATATAAGTGAAGCATGAGAGTTCATCAATTTCTATAAAATAAAACCACCGTCGTGCTCTAAAAAGATATAAGTGAAGCACTATAGCAAAATTGCCTAGCTCAAAAGATATAAGTGAAGCACATAGAGCATTCTAATAAATCACGATTCATGCGTCTCTCTCTCAAAAGGTGTGTACATAAAGGATGATTGTGGCAAACTAAAAAGCAAAGACTCAAATCATACAAGATGCTCCAAGGAAAACACATATCATGTGGTGAATAAAAATATAGCCTCAAGTAAAGTTACCGATAGACGAAGACGAAAGAGGGGATGCCTTCCGGGGCATCCCCAAGCTTAGGCTCTTGGTTGTCCTTGAATATTACTTTAGGGTGCCTTGGGATCCCCAAGATTAGGCTCTTGCCACTCCTTATTCCATAGTCCATCAAATCCTTACCCAAAACTTGAAAACTTCACAACACAAAACTCAACAGAAAATCTCATAAGCTCCGTTAGTATAAGAAAATAAATCATCACTTTTGGTACTGTTGTGCCCTTATTCTTTATTTATATTGGTGTACTATCTACTGTGTTCCAACTTTTCCATGGTTCATACCCCCCGATACTAGCCATAGATTCATCAAAATAAGCAAACAACACATAGGAAACATAATATGTCAAAAACAGAACAGCCTATAGCAATCTGGATATTTCGAATACTTCTGTAACTCCAAAAGTTCTAAAAAATTAGGACAACCTAATAAATTTGTTTATTAATCTTCTGCAAAAAGAATCAGTATTTTATCACGCTTCTGCTAAAAATGAGAATTGTTTTCCTGAGCGCAAAAGTTTATATTTTTCAGCAAGATCAAATCAACTATCACCGTAAGCTACCCCAAAGGTCTTACTGGCACAAACACTAGTTAAAACACAAAACCACATCTAACCAGAGGCTAGATGAATTATTCAAAGCAAAACAGGAACAACAAGGCAAAAACAAAAAATAAAATTGGGTTGCCTCCCAACAAGCGCTATTGTTTAATGCCCTTAGCTAGGCATTGATAATTTTAATGATGCCGACATGAAAGATAGCAATTGAAACACAAAGAGAGCATCATAAAACATGTGACAAACAGGTTTAAGTCTAACATGCTTCCTATGCATATGGATTTTATAAGCAAACAAATCAAGACAAGCAAAAACCACCATATGCAAGGAAGAAGAAAGAAACAATAGCAATCTCAACATAACGAGAGGTAATTTTGTAACATGAAAATTTCTACAACCATATTTTCCTCTCTCATAATAATTACATGTAGGATCATTATGAAATTCAGCAATATATCTATCACATAAAATTTTCTCTTCATGATCCACGTGCATGCAAAGTTGACACCCTTCTGAAATAGTGGGATTATCATAAAATAAAGTCATGACCTCTCCGAACCCACTTTTATCAAACATTTCATAAGATTGAATATTCTCCAAATATGTGGGATCTAAAGTCGGCACTCTTCCAAACCCACATTCAATATTATTGCAAACATTATTATCAATCTCATATTCATCATGGGGCTTAAATAAAATTTCAAGATCATAAGAAGAATCACCCCAATCATGATCATTGCAACAAAGAGTAGACATAGCAAAATTAGCATACCCAAGCTTAGGGTTTTGCATATTATTAGCACAATTGAAATTAATAGAATTTATACTAACATCATTGCAATCATGCTTTTTATTCAAAGATCTATCGTGAATCACTTTATAAAGCACTTCATCACAATTTCCAAATTCACGGATTTCAAGCAAAACTCCATAAAGATAATCTAGTGCACTTAACTCACTAGCAATTGGTTCATCATAATTGGATCCTTTAAAAAGATTAGCAAGTGGATGGGGATCCATAAACTCTTAGCAAGCGAAGATGCAAGCAAAAAGAAGGCACATGGTAACACAAGATCGAACGGAAGAAGGGCGAAATAAAAGGGCAAATCTTTTTGAAAATCGTTTTAGAAGTGGCGGAGAGGAAAACGAGAAGCAAATGGTGAATAATGTAATGCAAGAGATGAGAGTTTATGATGGGTACTTGGTATGTCTAGACTTGGCGTAGATCTCCCCGGCAACGGCGCCAGAAATTGGCAAGTTGACCGGTGACTATCTCGTGATCCTCCCCGGCAACGGTGCCAGAAATTCTTCCTGCTACTTCTTGAGCTTGTATTGGTTTTTCCCTTGAAGAGGAAAGGGTGATGCAGCAAAGTAGAGATAAGTACTTCCCTCAGTTTGAGAACCAAGGTATCAATCCAGTAGGAGACAACACTCAAGTCCCCAAATACTTGCACAAACAATCAAACAACTTGCACCCAACGCGATAAAGGGGTTCTCAATCCCGTCATGGTTACTTGCAAAAGTGAGATCTGATAGAGATAGATAAACGGTAAAGTAAATATTTTTGGTATTTTTGGTTTATAGATCGAAAAGTAAAAGATTGCAAAAAGAGTAGATCGGAAACTAATATTATAGATCGGAAACTTATATGATGGAAAATAGACCCGGGGGGCATAGGCTTCACTAGAGGCTTCTCTCAAGATAGAAAATAATACGGTGGGTGAACAAATTACTGCCGGGCAATTGATAGAAAAGCGCAAAGTTATGACGATATCTAAGGCAATGATCATGAATATAGGCATCACGTCCGTGTCAAGTAGACCGGAACGATTCTGCATCTACTACTATTACTCCACACATCGACCGCTATCCAGCATGCATCTAGAGTATTAAGTTCATAAACAACAGAGTAACACATTAAGCAAGATGACATGATGTAGAGGAATTAACTCAAGCAATATGATGAAAACCCCATCTTTTTTATCCTCGATGGCAACAATACAATACGTGCCTTGCTGCCCCTACTGTCACTGGGAAAGGACACCGCAAGATTGAACCCAAAGCTAAGCACTTCTCCCGTTGCAAGAAAAACCAATCTAGTTGGCCAAACCAAACCGATAGTTCAAAGAGAATTACAAAGATATCAAATCATGCATAAAAGAATTCAGAGAAGATTCAAATAATATTCATAGATAAGCTGATCATAAATCCACAATTCATCGGATCTCGGCAAACACGCCGCAAAAGAGTATTACATCGAATAGATCTCCAAGAACATTGAGGAGAACATGGTATTGAGAATCAAAGAGAGAGAGAGAGAGAGAGAGAGAGAAGAAGCCATCTAGCTACTAGCTATGGACCCGTAGGTCTGTGGTAAACAACTCACGCTTCATCGGAAGGGCAATGGAGTTGATGTAGAAGCCCTCTGTGATCGAATCCCCCTCCGGCAGGATGCCGGAAAAGGCCCCTAGATGGGGTCTCATGGTTACAGAAGGTTGCGGCGGTGGAAAAGTGTTTTCGTGGCTCTCTCTCTGTTGGTTTGGGGATATAAGAGTATATATGGGCGAATAAATTAGGTCAGGAGGTGCACGAGGGGACCACAAGGGTGGGGGCGCGCCCTACCCCCCGGGCACGCCCTCCGTCCTTGTGGCCACCTCGTGGCTCCTTTGACTTCATATCCAAGTCCTCTGGTTGTCTTCTGGTCCAAGAAAAATCATCGGGAAGGTTTTATTCCGTTTGGACTCCGTTTGGTATTCCTTTTCTGCGAAACTCAAAAACAAGGAAAAACAGGAACTGGCATTGGGCCCTAGGTTAATAGGTTAGTCCCAAAAATAATATGCTAAGCCAACTCAACAAAAACATTCAGAAATACCTGTAGAGCATCTTTATAATCACCCAGTTACGTTGTGATGTTTGATAGCACACAAGGTATTCCTCCGGTATCCGGGAGTTGCATAATCTCATAGTCAAAGGAATATGGATTCTACATGAAGAAAGCAAGAGCAATAAAACTGAATGATCATTATGCTAAGCTAACGGATGGGTCTTGTCCATCACATCATTCTCCTAATGATGTGATCCTGTTATCAAATGACAACTCATGTCCATGGTTAGGAAACCTTGACCATCTTTGATCAATGAGCTAGTCCAGTAGAGGCTCACTAGGGACAGGGTGTATTTTATGTATTCACACATGTATTAAGGTTTGTGATCAATACAATTCTAGCATGAATAATAAACCTTTATCATGAATAAGGAAATATAAAATAACAACTTATTATTGCCTCTAGGGCATATTTCCTTCAGTCTCCCACTTGCACTAGAGTTAATAATCTACATTACATTGTAATGAATCTTACACCCATGGAGTCTTAGTGCTGATCATGTTTTGCTCGCGGAAGAGGCTTAGTCAACGGGTCTGCCACATTCAGATCTATATGTATCTTGCAAATTTCTATGTCTCCATCCTTGACTTGTTCACGAATGGAGTTGAAGCGTCTCTTGATGTGTTTGGTTCTCTTGTGAAACCTAGATTCCTTCGCCAAGGCAATTGCTCTACTGTTGTAACAAAATATTTTCATTGTATCCGATGCACTAGGTATTACACCCAGATCGGATATGAACTCCTTCATCCAGACTCCCTCATTTGTTGCTTCCGAAGCAGCATTGTACTCTGCTTCACACGTAGATCCCGCCACGACGCTCTGCTTGGAACTGCACCAACTGACAGCTCCACCATTCAATATAAATACGTATCCGGTTTGTGACTTAGAGTCATCCGGATCAGTGTCAAAGCTAGCATCGACGTAACCATTTAAGACGAGTTCTTTGTCACCTCCATAAACGAGAAACATATCCTTGGTCCTTTTCAGGTACTTCAGGATGTTCTTGACCGCTGTCCAGTGATCCACTCCTGGATTACTTTGGTACCTCCCTACCAGACTTACGGCAAGGCACACATCAGGTCTGGTACACAGCATAGCATACATGATAGAACCTATGTCTGAGGTATAGGGAATGACTTTCATTTTCTCTCTATCTTCTGCTGTGGTCAGGCTTTGAGTCTGACTCAACTTCACACCTTGTAACACAGGCAAGAACCCTTTCTTTGACTGATCCATTTTGAACTTCTTCAAATTTTTGTCAAGGTATGTGCTTTGTGAAAGTCCTATTAAGCGTCTCGATCTATCTCTATAGATCTTGATGCCCAACATATAAGCAGCTTCACCGAGGTCTTTCATTGAAAATCTCTTATTCAAGTATCCTTTTATGTTATCCAAAAATTATGTATCATTTCCAATCAACAATATGTCATCTACATATAATATTAGAAATGCTACAGAGCTCCCACTCACTTTCTTGTAAATACATGCTTCACCAAAAGTCTGTATAAAACCATATGCTTTGATCACCTCATCAAAGCGTATATTCCAACTCCGAGATGCTTGAACCAGTCCATAGATGGATCGCTAGAGCTTGCACACTTTGTTAGCACCTTTAGGATCGACAAAACCTTCTGGTTGCATCATATACAACTCTTCTTTAAGAAATCCATTAAGGAATGCAGTTTTGACGTCCATTTGCCAGATTTCATAATCATAAAATGCGGCAATTGCTAACATGATTCGGACGGACTTAAGCATCGTGATACGTCCATTTTGCATCATGTTTACCTACTATTATTTAATGTTTTTATGCATAATAATGCTTTTTGGAGTAATTCTAATGCCTTTTGTCTCATAATTTGCAAGATACACACAAAGAAGGAGAATTCCGACAGCTGGAAATCTAGACCTGGAAAAGCTACATCAGGCCACCTATTCTGCACAACTCCAAATGGGCTGAAACTTCACGAGGATTTTTTATGGAATAAATAAGAAATACTGGAGCAAATAACCACCGAAGGGGGGCCACCTGGTGAGCACAAGACAGCAGGGCGCACCTGGCCCCCTAGGCGCGCCCTGGTGGGTTGTGCTCAGCCTGGCCCACATCCGGTGCCCATCTTCTAGTATATAAGTCATTTTGACCTAGAAAAAATAAGGAGAGGACTTTCAGGATGGAGTGCCGCCGTCTCGACGCGGAACTTGGGCAGTAGCACTTTTGCCCTTCCGTGGAGCGATTCCGCCGGGGGAACTTCCCTCCTAGAGGGGGAAATCATCGTCATTATCATCACCAACAACTCTCCCATCTTGGGGAGGGCAATCTCCATCAGCATCTTCAACAACACCATCTCCTCTCAAACCCTAGTTCATCTCTTGTGTTCATTCTTTGTACCGGAACTATATATTGGTGCTTGTGGGTGACCAGTAGTGTTGATTACATCTTGTAGTTGATCACTATATAGTTTATTTGGTGGAAGATCATATGTTGAGATCCATCATGCTATTTAATACCCCTCTGATCTTGAGCATGTTTATCACTTGTGAGTAGTTACTTTTGTTCTTGAGGTCACGGGAGAAATCATGTTGCAAGTAATCATGTGAACTTGATATGTGTTCGATATTTTGATAGTATGTATGTTGTGATTCCCCTAGTGGTGTCATGTGAACGTCGACTACATGACTGATACGTATCCAATGTATCTATAATTTTTTATTGTTCCATGCTGTTTTATTACCAATCTTGGATGTTTTAATTATTTTATAGTCATTTTATATCATTTTTTTGGTACTAACCTGTTGACATAGTGCCAAGTGCCAGTTGCTGTTTTTCCCATGTTTTTTACATCGCAGGAAATCAATATCAGATGAAGTCCAAATGCCACGAAACTCCACGGAAAATTTTTATGGGCCAGAAGGAACACAATGGGCCCTGGTTGCACCTGGGGGGAGTCCCGAGGAGGGGACAACCCACCAGGGCGCGCCCTGGTGGGTTGTGCCCACCTCGGGTGCCCCCCGGACCGCCTCTTTGCTCTATAAATACCCCAAAAATCCAGAAACCCTAGGGGAGTCGACGAAATATTCATCCAACCGCCGCAGATTCCAGAACCACCAGATCCAATCTAGACACCATCTCGGATGGGGTTCACCACCTCCATTGGTGCCTCTCTGATGATGCGTGAGTAGTTCTTTGTAGACCTTCGGGTCCGTAGTTAGTAGCTAGATGGCTTTCTCCCTCTCGTTGAATTCTCAATACAATGGTCTCTTGGAGATCCATATGATGTAACTCTTTTTGTGGTGTGTTTGTTGGGATCTGATGAACTTTGAGTTTATGATCAGTCATATCTTTTTATATCCATGAATGTTATTTGAGTTTCTTTGATCTCTTATATGCATGATATCTTATAGACTCGTATTTCTTCTTCGATATTTGGGTTTTGTTTGGCCAACTTGATCTATTTATCTTGCAATGGGAAGAGGTGCCCGGTAGTGGGTTCGATCTTACGGTGCTTGATCCCAGTGACAGAAAGGGAAACAACACGAATGTATCATTGCTACTAAGGATAAAAAGATGGGATCTATATCTACGCAATAGATAAACGGATCTTGTCTACATCATGTCATCGTTATTATTGCATTACTCCGTTTTTCCATGAACTTAATACACTAGATGCATGCTGGATAGCGGTCAATGTGTGGAGTAATAGTACTAGATGCAGGCAGGAGTCGGTCTACTAATCTTGGACGTGATGCCTATGTAATGATCATTGCCTGGATATCGTCATAATTATTTGAAGTTCTATCAATTTCCCAACAGTAATTTGTTTACCCACCGCTTGCTATTTTTCTCGAGAGAAGCCACTAGTGAAACGTATGACCCCCGGGTCTTCTTTCTCATATATTTGCTTGCGATCTACTTTTCCTTTGCATTTTTATTCAGATCTATTAAACCAAAAATACAAAAATACTTTGCTGCACTTTATTTTATTTGTGATCTATTATTTCAATCTATTACAAATTTCTGGCATCGTTACCCGAAAGGGATTGACAACCCCTTTAACACGTCACATTGTGAGGTGTTGTTATTTGTGTGCAGGTGTTGTTTACGTTGTGTTGCTTGGTTCTCCTACTGGTTCGATAACCTTGGTTTCATCACTGAGGGAAATACCTACCTTCGCTGTGCTACATCATCCCTTCCTCTTTGGGGAAATACCGACATAGTCCTAGTAGACAGGAGCTTTCTGGCGCTATAGTCAGGGAGCAATCAATGACACTTCACCATATTTGGGCCTAAGGGAATGCATTGTGGAGTAGTAATTAGGTGATGGGTTGCGAGAGTGACAGAAGCTTAAACCCTAGTTTATGCGTTTTCCGTAAGGGGCCGATTGGATCCAGAAGTTTAATGCTATGGTTAGAATTTATTCTTAATACTTTTCTTGTAGTTGCGGATGCTTGTGAGGGAGTTAATCATAAGTAGGAGGTTTATTCAAGTAATAACAGCGCCTAAGCACCGGTCCACCCACATATAGAACTATCAAAGTAGCGAACATGAATCGAATCAACATGATGAAAGTGACTAGATGAAATTCCCGTGTACCCTCAAGAACGCTTTGCTTATTATAAGAGACCGTTTTGGCCTGTCCTTTGCCTCAAAAGGGTTGGGATACCTTGCTGCACTTTTGTTACTACTATCATTGCTTGCTCGTTACAAATTATCTTGCTGTCCAACTACTCTGTTACTTACAATTTCAGCGCTTGCAGACATTACTTTGCTGAAAAAACACTTGTCATTTCCTTCTGCTCCTCGTTGGGTTCAACACTCTTACTTATCGAAAAGGCTACAATTGATCCCATATACTTGTGGGTCATCGATATGTCTTCAACGTACCTATAATTTATGAAGTATTCATGCCGTTATATTACCATTCTTCGATGTTTTACAATCATTTTATAGCAACTTTATATCATTTTTTGGGACTAAACTATTGACCCAGTGCCCAGTGCGAGTTGCTATTTTTTGCTTGTTTTTTACAACGCAGGAAATCAATATCAAACGGATTCCAAACACCGCGAAACTTTTTGGAGATTTTTTATGGACTAGAACACCCATGATGAGCCAGAGAAGCACCTGGGGGTGCCCCGAGGGGGGCACAACCCACTAGGGCGCGCCTGGGGGCCCAGGCGCGCCCAGCTGGGTTGTGCCCACCTCGGTGGCCTCCCGCACCCCCTCTTTACCCTATAAATTCCCAAAAATTCCAGAAACCCTCGGGGTTAACCTAGATCAGAAGTTCCGCCGCCGCAAGGCTCTGTAGCCACCGAAAACCAATCTAGACCCTGTTTCGGCACCCTGCCCGAGGGGGGAATCATCTCCGATGGCCATCTTCCTCATCCCGGCGGCCACCATGAGGAGGAGGGAGTAGTTCACCCTCGGGGCTGAGGGTTTGTACCAGTAGCTATGTGTTTAATCTCTCTCTCTCGTGTTCTTGAGATGTCATGATCTTGATGTATCGCGGGCTTTGTTAATATAGTCGGATCATATGGTGTTTTCCCCTCTCTATCTTGTTGTGAATTGAGTTTTTCCTTTGAGATTTCGTTGTTATTGGATTGAATACTTTTATGGATTTGAGAACACTTGATATATGTCTTGCAATTGAATACTCGTGGTGATAATGGGGTATCGTATTGATTCACTTGATATATGTTTTGGCACTCAACTCGCGGATTCCCGAGGTGACATTGGGGTATTCTATGCATAGGGGTTGATGCACGTTCTTGTCTTTGTTTCTCCGGTAGAAATCTTGGGGCACTCTTTGAAGTTGTTTGTGTTGGATTGAGTATTATGAATATGAATTTTCTTTGGTGTTATTTTAGTACGAACTCTAGGATAGATCGAACGGAAAGAATAGCTTTGAGGTGGTTTCGTACCCTACAAACAATTTATTCTTATGTTCTCCGCTAGATAGGAACTTTGGAGTGATTCTTCATCGCGCGTTCAGCGATGGTTATATGATCCAATTATATTAGCATTGTTGAGAGATTGCACTAGCGAAAGTACGGACCCTAGGCCTCATTTTCAAGCATTGTAATACCATTTTTGTGCCCGTTTACTATTTGCAACCTTGCTATTTTTATTTATTCAGATTAAAAAATATATTTCTACCATACATATTACACTTTTTCCACCATCTCTTCGCCGAACTAGTGCACCTATACAATTTGCCATTGTATTGGGTGTGTTGGGGACACAAGAGATTTCTTGTATTTGGTTGCAGGGTCATTTGAGAGAGACCATCTTCATCCTACACCTCCCACGGATTAATAAACCTTAGGTCATCCACTTGAGGGAAAATTGCTACTGTCCTACAAAACTCTGTGCTTGGAGGCCCAACACGAGTCTACAAGAATAAAGTTGCGTAGTAGACATCAGTCATCAAGGCTATTTTCTGGCGCCATTGCCGGGGAGTGAAGCGCTCTTGGTAAGGAAAAATTATTACTACATGCTGAAATGTATTGTCACTTGTTACTAGGGAAAACAATCCTTTAAGGGGTTTGTTCGGGGTACCTCGACCGGAATCGCAATTAGTTACCCCTCAACCTACGACACCTACTGAAAATATTGAATAGGAAATTCCTTCGGGTATGATAGAACAATTTCTAGCTAATCCTTATGAAGGAGATGGAACCGGACATCCTCATATGCACTTGATATACGTGGTAGAAATTTGTGGATTGTTTAAGCTTGCAGGTTTACCCGGAGATGAAGTTAAGAAGAAGGTTTTCCCTTTATATTTGAAGGGAAAAGCATTGGCATGGTATAGGCTATGCGATGATATTGGATCTTGGAATTGGAATCGATTGAAATTGGAGTTTCACCCAAAAAAATATCCTATGCACCTAGTTCATCGTGATCGGAATTATATATATAGTTTTTGGACTCGTGAAGGAGAAAGTATCGCTCTATCTTGGGAGAGTCTTAAGTCAATGTTATATGCATGCCCCAATCATGAGCTCTCAAGAGAAATTATTATCCAGAATTTTTATGCTCGGCTTTCTTATAATGATCGATCCATACTTGATACTTCTTGTGCTGGTTCTTTTATGAAGAAGACTATTGAATTCCGGTGGGATCTTTTGGAAAGAATTAAACGCAACTCTGAAGATTGGGAACTCGACGAAGGTAAAGAGTCAGGTATTAAGCTCAAGTTTGATTGTGTTAAATCTTTTATGAATACCGATGCTTTTCAAAAGTTTAGCACTCAATATGGACTTGACTCTGAGATAGTAGCCTCCTTTTGTGAATCATTTGGTACTCATGTTGATCTCCCTAAGGAGAAGTGGTTTAAATATCACCCACCTATTAAAGAAGAAATTAAAGAACCGGTACTAGCTAAAGAGGAAACTATTATTTATAATGTTGATCCAGTTGTTCCTATTGCTTATATTGAGAAACCACCTTTCCCTGTTAGGATCAAGGAACATGCTAAAGTTTCAACTGTAGTCAACAAAAGTTATATTAGAACACCTAAACCTGATGAACGAATCAAAGTAGAACCTAGTGTTGCTATGGTTAAGGATCTCCTGGAAGAAAATATAGATGGGCATGTTATTTACTTCTGTGAAGAAGCTGCTAGAATTGCCAAAACCCGATAAAAAGGATAAACATAGACCTATTGTTGGCATGCCCGTTGTCTCAGTTAAAATAGGAGATCACTGTTACCATGGTTTATGTGACATAGGTGCTAGCGTGAGTGATATTCCCTTTACCTTATATCAAGAAATTATGAATGACATAACACCCGCAGAGATAGAAGACATTTGATGTTACTATTAAACTTGCTAATAGAGATACTATATCACCAATTGGGATTGTTAGAGATGTTGAAGTCTTGTGCGGGAAAATAAAATACCCCACTGATTTTCTTATTCTTGGTTCCCCACAAGATGATTTTTGTCCCATTATCTTTGGTAGACCTTTCTTTAACACCGTTAATGCTAAAATAGATTGTGAGAAACAAACTGTCGGCGTTAGTTTTGGTGATGAGTCTCATGAGTTTAATTTTTCCAAGTTTAGTAGAAAACCTCATAAAAAAGAATTGCCTAGTAAATATGAAATAATTGGTCTTGCTTCTATTGTTGTGCCTCCTACTGATCCTCTAGAACAATATCTGCTAGACCATGAAAATGATTTACATATGCATGAAAGAAATGAAATAGATAATATTTTCTTTGAACAACATCCTCTGCTTAAACACAATCTGCCTATTGAAACTCTAGGAGGTCCTCCTCCACCTAAAGGTGATCCTGTGTTTGAATTAAAACAATTGCCAGACACTTTGAAATATGCTTATCTTGATGAGAAGAAGATATATCATGTTATTATTAGTGCTAACCTTTCAGAACATGAAGAAGAAAGATTATTGAAAGTTCTAAGGAAGCACCGAGCTGCTATTGGATATACTCTTGATGATCTTAAGGGCATTAGTCCCACTCTATGTCAGCACAAAATTAATATGGAACCTGATGCTAAACCCGTTGTTGATCACCAATGTCGGTTAAATCCGAAGATGAAGGAAGTGGTTCGAACGGAAATATCAAAACTTCTGGAAGTAGGTATAATCTATCCTATAGCTGATAGTAGATGGGTAAGTCATGTTCATTGTGTCCCTAAGAAGGGAGGTATTACTATTGTTCCTAATGATAAGAATGAACTCATTCCACAAAGAATTGTTACAGGCTATAGAATGGTAATTGATTTTAGCAAATTAAACAAAGCAACTAGAAAAGATCATTACCCTCTGCCTTTTATTGATCAAATGCTAGAAAGATTATCTAAGCACACACATTTTTGCTTCCTTGATGGATACTCTGGTTTTTCACAAATACCTGTTTCTCAACCTGATCAAGAAAAGACCACTTTTACTTGTCCCTTTGGAACTTATGCTTACAGACGTATGCCTTTTGGTTTATGCAATGCACCTGCTACCTTTCAAAGATGTATGACTGCTATATTCTCTGACTTTTGTGAAAATATTGTTGAGGTTTTCATGGATGACTTTTCCGTTTATGGGAAGTCTTTTGATGATTGTTTAAGCAATCTTGATCAAGTTTTGCAGAGATGCGAGCAAACAAATATTGTCTTGAATTGGGAGAAGTGCCACTTTATGGTTAATGAAGGTATTGTTTTGGGCCATAAAATTTCTGAAATAGGTATTGAAGTGGACAAAGCTAAGGTTGATGCAATTGAGAAAATGCCATGTCCTAAAGATATCAAAGGTATTTGTAGTTTCTTAGATCATGCTGGTTTCTAAAGGAGATTTATCAAAGACTTTTCTAAAATTTCTAGGCCTCTTACAAATCTTTTGCAAAAGGATGTTCCTTTTGTTTTTGATGAAGATTGTTTAGAAGCCTTCGAAACACTCAAGAAAGCCTTAATTTCTGCACCTATTGTTCAACCACCTGACTGGAACTTGCCTTTTGAATGATGCTAGTGATTATGATGTTGGTGTTGTTCTAGGACAAAGAGTTGACAAGAAACTAAATGTTATTCATTATGCAAGTGAAACTCTAGACAATGCTCAAAGAAATTATGCTACTACTGAAAAAGAATTTCTAGCAGTGGTGTTTGCTTCTGATAAATTTAGATCTTACATTGTTGATTCAAAAGTAATTGTTCACACCAGCCATGCTGCTATTAAATATCTTATGAAAAAGAAAGATGCTAAACCTAGGCTTATTCGATGGGTTCTCTTGCTAAAAGAATTTAATTTACATGTCACTGATAGGAAAGGAGCGGAGAACCCCGTAGCTGATAACTTGTCTAGGCTTGAAAATGTGCTTGATGACCCACTACCTATTGATGATAGTTTTCCTAATGAGTAGTTAGCTACAATAAATGTTTCTCATAACACTCCTTGGTATGTTGACTATGCTAATTACATTGTTGCTAAATATTTACCACCTAGCTTTACATACCAATAAAAGAAAAAAATCTTCTATGATTTAAGACATTACTTTTGGGATGAGCCACATCTTTATAAAGAAGGATTAGATGGTATTATTAGACGTTGTGTACCTGAGCATGAACAGGGACAAATCCTACGGAAATGTCACTCCGAAGCTTAAGGAGGGCATCATGCGGGAGACAGAACTGCTCACAAGGTATTGCAGTCTGGGTTTTATTGGCCTACCCTTTTCAAGGATGCTCGTAGGTTCGTATTATCTTGTGATGAATGTCAAAGAATAGGTAATATCGGTAAGCGTCAAGAAATGCCTATGAATTATTCACTTGCTGTTGAACCATTTGATGTCTGGGGTTTTGATTACATGGGACCTTTTCCTTCCTCTAACGGGTATACACATATTTTGGTTGCTGTTGTTTATGTTACTAAGAGGGTAGAATCTATTCCAACTAGTAGTGCTGATCACAACACCTCTATTAAAATGCTTAAGGAAGTTATTTTCCCAAGGTTTGGAGTCCCTAGATATTTAATGACTGATGGTGGTTCACACTTTATTCATGGTGCTTTCCATAAAATGCTTGCCAAGTATGATGTTAACAATAGAATTGCATCACCTTATCATCCTCAGTCTAGTGGTCAAGTTGAACTTAGCAATAGAGAAATAAAATTAATTTTGCAAAAGACTATCAATAGGTCCCGGAAGAATCGGTCTAAGAAATTATATGATGCACTTTGGGCTTATAGAACAGCATATAAAAATCCTATGGGTATGTCTCCTTATAAAATGGTTTATGGAAAAGCTTATCATTTGCCTCTTGAGTTAGAACATAAAGCTTATTTGGCAATCAAAGAACTCAACTATGATTTTAAACTTGCCGGTGAAAAGAGGTTATTTGATATTAGCTCATTAGATGAATGGAGAACCCAAGCTTACGAAAATGCCAAGTTATTTAAAGAAAAAGTTAAAAGATGGAATGATAAAAGAATCCAAAAGCGTGAGTTCAAAGTTGGAGAATATGTTCTTTTGTACAACTCTCGTTTCAGATTCTTTGCAGGAAAACTCCTCTCCAAATGGGAAGGACCCTATGTTATCGAGGAGGTTTATCGATCTGGAGCTATCAAAATAAATAGTGCTGAAGGTACTAACCCGAAGGTTGTTAATGGGCAACGAAGAAAACATTATATCTCAGGTACACCCATTAATGTTGAAAGTAATATTATCCAAACTATGACACCGGAAGAACACATAAAAGAGACCTTCCGTAACACTCTGGTACGTGATACGGTAACTAAATGGACTCCAAAAATCTGCAAAAATATTTTATGTCCGTTTTGGAAAATAACAAAAATTAGGAAAATAAGAAACAACCAGGAAGGTCACCCTGGTGGGCACAAGACACTAGGGCGCGCCTGCCAGGCGCACCCAGGTGGGTTGTGCCCACCTCGGGTACCTTTCAGTCTCCGTTTTTCTTCCGTTTGCTTGTTTCCCAAGATAAAAAAATCTTTTTATACCCCCCGAACCTATTGACCACCGTATCACGGAGAAATCTTCTTTTCTCTTTTCTCGCTGATTTCAGTCAGATCTGTTGAGCCAGGCATCATGTCTTCTTCTTCCTCCAAAACGTGGAAGATTATGCTTGGTTGATGAAGATCAAGATGAAGAGAGAAGAGCCCGTAAAACTCGTCAAAGGGGACAAGAGCAAGGAGGCTATCGTAGATCAAGCACCGGTGGTTGAGCAGGCCCTGGCCAGCTGAGGAAGAAGAAGATATCCTTAAACCTTACTATGCTCATCTTACCCTGACTGAGATTGAAGCCTTTCGAATCATTGAAACGGATCGTGTGCAAAATAAATATCTCACTCGTGAAAATATTCTGCATCAAGAGCACATCATCTTCCTCCGGAGCGTCATCCGTAGATTGGATAATCTCTTGATCGTGAAGGACAGGATCGCCTCTACTTCATCACCACCACCTTCTTCATCACCAAAAGAAAATTGAGTATTGGGTATGGGCACTCCCCTTGGCTTCCGCCAAGCTTGGGGGAGGTACCCTGGTATCGTATCACCACCACTATCTTTTGCCTTTACTTATCTTAGTTCGATCCATAGTTATCTTTTCCTTTAGATGAATAAAAGTTTAGTTCGATCCTTTATTTTTGAGAGTTTGCTTAGTGATCTATCATTGTAATCGTGTGTGAGATATATAATAAAGTTTAGTTTGATTTTTTGCTTTCTTTGTTTTCATGTTCCGATAAAAAGAAAGGAAATAAATAAAATGATCATATGCTAATCTTATGGTAGGTAATGACACCACATAAAGAAAAGTATAAGTAGAAAATTTTATTAGAGATTGACAAACATAGCATTGGTCAATGATGCAACTCATGAAAGAATTAATAAGGGAAGAGAAGATTCACATACAAATACACTATCCTAGAAATCTTTTGTGATTGTGAGCGTGAGCCCCCATCAAAATATTATACGCCAAAATTGTTGACATTGGACAAGGAAGACAACGTAATGATTTATGTTTGTTCATATTCACATAGAAGTTATGTTGTCATAGATCCTTCAACATGTGGTGCTTGCCCCCCATCTTTGCTAGCCAAAAACTCCGCACTAAGTAGAGATACTACTTGTGCATCCAAAAACCCTTAAACCCAAATCTTATTTTCAAGAGTCCACCATACCTACCTAAGGATTGAGTAAGATACTTCAAGTAAGTTCTCATCGGTGCAATAAGGCAATAAAAATTCCTTCTAAAAGTGTTAGATCATTTAGTGTAAGAGAAAATTGAGCGTTGTATGAACTTGTGATAGCAAAGAATAAAAGCGACAGAGTGCATAATAAAGGTTGCTATCATAAGGGGCAATATAACGTGACGTTCTTTTGCACTAAGGGGTTGAGCATACAAACAAATAAGCGCATGGCAACCTCTGCTTCCCTCTGTGAAGGGCCTATCTTTTACTTTTATGTATTTACTTTTATGCAAGAGCCAAAGTTTTCTCTCTATTCCTTTTTATTTTTCTCCTTTGGCAAGCATCATGTGGTGAGGAAAGATTTAGGCACATATGTCCAGTTAAATATGGGTAGCATGAGTTATTATTGTTGACATCACCCTTGAGGTGAATACATTGGGAGGCGAAACTATAAGCCCCTATATTTCTATGTGTCCGGTTGAAACGTTTTGTTCATGTGTATGCGATGAGTGTTAGCAATCATAGAAGACTATATGATGGTTGAGTATGTGGACTTGCCTAAACGCTCCGATACGTGACCCTTCCCGAAAAGATGATGAATTGTAGTTGCAAAGTTGACAGAGAACATAGTTTGTTGGTTTCCAATAGAGTTTATGCTTTATACTTTGATAGTGTGATGAATTGTTACTTATTCATGAGAAGTCTATGATAAAGGTTTTATGTGAAAGTTTGTTGCCGTTGTAATAATTCACATGATGCTTCCATGTCCGTATTTTGTTCTTATCGACACCTCTCTCTCTCTCTAAGCATGTGGGCATGTTTTTCGATTTCGGTTTTCGCTTGAGGACAAGCGAGGTCTAAGCTTGGTGGAGTTGATACGTCCATTTTGCATCATGTTTACCTACTGTTATTTATAATGTTTTTATGCATAATAATGCTTTTTGGAGTAATTCTAATGCCTTTTCTCTCATAATTTGCAAGGTACACACAAAGAGGGAGAATTCCGGCAACTGGAAATCTGGACCTGGAAAAGCTACGTCAGGCCACCTATTATGCACAACTCCAAATGGGCTGAAACTTCACGAGGATTTTTTATGGAATAAACAAGAAATACTAGAGCAAATAACCACCGGACGGGGGCCACCTGGTGATCACAAGACACCAGGGCGCGCCTGGCCCCCCAGGCGCGCCCTGGTGGGTTGTGCTCAGCCCGGCCCACCTCCGGTGCCCATCTGGTATATAAGTCATTTTGACCCAGAAAAAATAAGGAGAGGACTTTTGAGACGGGGCGCCACCGTCTTGAGGCGGAACTTGGGCAGAAGCACTTTTGCCCTCCGCGGAGCGATTCTGCCGGGGGAACTCCCTCCCGGAGGGGGAAATCATCATCACCAACAACTCTCCCATCTTGGGGAGGGCAATCTCCATCAACATCTTCAACAGCACCATCTCCTCTCAAACCCTAGTTCATCTCTTGTGTTCATTCTTTGTACCGGAACTATAGATTGGTGCTTGTGGGTGACTAGTAGTGTTAATTACATCTTGTAGTTGATTACTATATGGTTTATTTGGTGGAATATCATATGTTCAGATCCATTATGCTATTTAATACCCCTCTGATCTTGATCATGTTTATCACTTGTGAGTAGTTACTTTTGTTCTTGAGGTCACGGGAGAAATCATGTTGCAAGTAATCATGTGAACTTGATATGTGTTCGATATTTTGATGGGATGTATGTTGTGATTCCCTTAGTGGTGTCATGTGAACGTCGACTACATGACTTTTCACCATATTTGGGCCTAAGGGAATGCATTGCGGAGTAGTAATTGGATGATGGGTTGCGAGAGTGACAGAAGCTTAAACCGTAGTTTATGCGCTATTCTGTAAGGGACCGATTGGATCCAAAAGTTTAATGCTATGGTTAGAATTTATTCTTAATACTTTTCTCGTAGTTGCGGATGCTTGCGAGGGGGTTAATCATAACTAGGAGGTTTGTTCAAGTAAGAACAGAACCTAAGCATCGGTCCACCCACATATCAAATTATCAAAGTAGCGAACACGAATTAAATCAACATGATGAAAGTGACTAGATGAAATTCCCGTGTACCCTCAAGAACGCTTTGCTTATTATAAGAGACCGTTTTGGCCTCTCCTTTGCCTCAAAAAGATTGGGCTACCTTGCTGCACTTTTGTTACTACTATCATTGCTTGCTCGTTACAAATTATCTTCCTGTCAAACTACTCTCTTACTTACAATTTCAGCGCTTGCAGACATTACCTTGCTGAAAACCACTTGTCATTTCCTTTTGCTCCTCGTTGGGTTCGACACTCTTAATTATCGAAAAGGCTACAATTGATCCCATATACTTGTGGGTCATCACATCACTACGGGTGAGAAAGCCTCATCGTAGTCAACCCCTTGAACTTGTCGAAAACCTTTTGCGACAAGTCGAGCTTTGTAGATAGTAACATTACCATCAGCGCCAGTCTTCTTCTTGAAGATCAATTTATTCTCTATGGCTTGCCGATCATCGGGCAAGTCCACCAAAGTCCACACCTTGTACTCATACATGGATCCTATCTCAGATTTCATGGCCTCAAGCCATCTGTCGGAATCTGGGCTCATCATAGCTTCTTCATAGTTCGTAGGTTCGCCATGGTCTAATAACATGACTTTCAGAACAGGATTACCGTGCCACTTTGGTGCGGATCGTACTCTAGTTGACCTAAGAGGTTCAGTAGCAACTTGATCTGAAGTTTCATGATCATTATCATTTGCTTCCTCTCTAGTTGGTCTAGGCATCACGGGAACGGATTTCTCTGATGTGCTACTTTCCAATTCGAGAGAAGGTACGATTACATCATCAAGTTCTACTTTCCTCCCACTCACTTCTTTCGAGAGAAACTCCTTCTCTAGAAAGGTTCCATTCTTGGCAACAAAGATCTTGCCTTCGGATCTGTGGTAGAAGGTGTACCCAAATGTTTCCTTAGGGTATCCTATGAAGACGCACTTCTCCGATTTGGGTTCGAGCTTATCAGGCTGAAGCCTTTTGTAACGCCCGGATAATCAAGCTACAGTAACCTCTGCTAATGATGCCATGTCACTCCGTTACTATCGCTAATCTCGCGTTAGTTCAAAACGATTCGAATTCATATTTGAATTTTTGTCAAACGTCAAAGACTTTCAAACATTAAAACAAAAATGTTCGGTATGTGACTTAACTAAGTTTACTAAATTAGGTACAACCTATGTATTTTTACAAAACTAAAATGTTAGGTAAATAAAGAGAAAACAGAAAAGAAAATAAAGAAAAAGGAAAGTATAAAAAACAGAAACAAACCTAAAAAAAGAAAAAGGCCCCCTGGCCAACTGGGCCAGACGGCCCCGCTCACAGGCCAGGCCGGCCCACCTGGCCCAGCCGGCCGACCCACCGCCACTCCATATCCCCACCAGGGGAAACCCTAACCCACTACCGCTCTCCCACTCCCCCCCCCACGACGCCACTCCCTCTCCCCCTCTCCTCTCGATCCCATCTGGATCGGGGAGGGGCCCGACCCCGACGCCGCCCGGATCGACCGCGTCCACCGCCGCCCGAGGACCGCGACGCCGTCGTCGCCGGACTGCCTCCCCGTCCTGCTCTCCGTCACCTACTCATCCCCGTCTTCGAAGCCGTCGTCCCCGTCGTCCTCCCCACGCCCCACTGCCACGTGCCCTACAACCCCCCGTGAGCGCACCCCCTCCTCGTTGTCTTCCCCCGCACGCTCGCGCCCGCCGCCGTCCTCGTCGCGCTCGGCCGCCGCTAGCCCCATGCGACCATAACCGCGACCGCGACACCCCGTGACGCGCCCCTGCCCCCCCCCCCCCCGCAGCGCCATCGCGCGCGCACGTCGCCTGCTTCGCCTTGCTCGCCATCACCGCACCCGCTCTCCGCCGCGCCCCGTTACTCCCTCGCGTTGTCCCGCACGCGCCTCGCTCGCGCACGCCCGCGCTCGCGAGTAGCCTCGCCCTGCTGCTGCCCGCGCCCCGCACTACCCCTGCCGCTCTGCTGCCACCCTGCGCGGCCGTCGCCTCTGTCGCCCGCTCGCCGCGCGCGTGGCCCCGCCTCGCCGGCGCTCCAATGGCCTTGCCTGCCCATGCGCCCGCAGCCCTCCCTCTCGCTCGCGGCGCTGCCCCCCAGCGCTCCCGCGCGCGTAGCCCTCCGCCGGCGCCGCCCGCTGCTTCCCCCTGGCCGCGCGCTCCGGCTCCCGGCGCACGCGCCTGCACCACCGGGGCGAAGCCCCGGTTAGCCCAGCGCCTGTGTCTGCTAAGCAGCGCCCGATAGGCCCTTGTACCTATGGCTCGTGGGCCCCGCCCTGGAACTTTTTTATAAAAAAATAAAAATAAAATAAAAATAAATAAATAAATAATTTGTTAATTAGTTAATTAATCCTGCTTAATTAAACCCTAATTAACATGTTAGTCTATGACACGTGGGTCCCACTGGACCCACATGTCAGGTTTGACTCCAATCAACCACAGTATTGACTGCTGACATCACACATACGTCATGCTGACGTCATCACATACTATTCTGGATAATGTTGATTTAAATAATTAAATAAATTCCAAAAATGCATAAAACTTTGATAAATCATAGAAAATAAACCATAACTCGGATGAAAATACTTTGTACATGAAAGTTGCTCAGAACGACGAGATGAATCCGAATACGTAGCCCGTTCATCCGCCACACATCCCTAGCATAGCAAACACGCAACTTTTCCCCTCCGGTTCATCTGTCCGAAAACGCGAAACTTCGGGGATACTTTCCCGGATGTTTTCCCCCTTCGCCGGTATCACCTCCTGCTGCGTTAGGGCACACCTAACACCGTTACTTGTCATGTCATGCATCGATATGCATCTGTTTGCATTGTATTCATTGTTTGTTCGCCCTCTTCTCTCCGGTAGACTATGAGAGTGACGCCGCTGCTGGTGCCCCGACCGACTACGTTGTTGACGACCCCTCCTTCTTGCTAGAGCAACCAGGCAAGCCCCCCCCCTGATCACCCGATATCGCCTATTCTTCTCTATACTGCTTGCATTAGAATAGTGTACCATGTTACTGCTTTCCGTTAATCCTATTCTGCTGCATAGCCTGTCTTTGCCACTACTGTTGTTACCTTTACCTGCAATCCTACATGCTTAGTATAGGATGCTAGTGTTTCATCAGTGGCCCTACATTCTTGTCCGTCTGCCATGCTATACTATTGGGCCGTGATCACTAGGGAGGTGATCACGGGTATATACTGTGTACTTTATACATGATACATGTGGTGACTAAAGTCGGGTCGGCTCGTGGAGCACCCGCGAGTGATTCACGGATTCGGGGCTGAAAGGACCTTTGTCCCGAAGGCCCTCTGGGTGGATCTTTGTGGCGGAGCGACAGGGCAGGTTGAGACCGCCTAGGTGAGAGGTGGGCCTGGCCCTGGTCGGTGTCCGCGGTTACATCAATTAACACGCTTAACGAGATCTTGGTATTTGATCTGAGTCTGGCCATTTGGTCTATACGCACTAACCAACTACGCGGGAACAGTTATGGGCACTCGGCGCCGTGGTATCAGCCGAAGCCTTCGTGACGTCAGCGACTGAGCGGCGCGCGCCAGATTGGACCGCATAATGTGACTTCCTTTGTAATGGAGGTTGCTAGGTCTGCTTCCGGTCGCCCACACAACGTGCAGGTGTGCAATGGGCGACGGGCCTAGACCCCTGCGCGCTTAGGATTAGACCGGTGTGCTGACCTCTCTATTGTGCCTAGGTAGGGCTGCAACGTGTTGATCTTCCGAGACCGGGCATGAACCAGGAAAGTGTGTCCGGCCAAATGGGATCGAGCGTGTTGGGTTATGTGGTGCACCCCTGCAGGGAAGTTTATCTATTCAAATAGCTGTGTCCCTCGGTAAAAGGACGACCCAGAGTTGTACCTTGACCTTATGACAACTAGAACTAGATACTTAATAAAACACACCCTTCCAAGTGCCATATATAACCCGGTGATCTCTCTCTAACAAGGCGACGAGGAGGGGATCGCCGGGTAGGATTATGCTATGCGATGATACTTGGTGAACTTACCATCTACTCTCTTCTACATGCTGCAAGATGGAGGCTGCCAGAAGCGTAGTCTTCGACACGATTAGCTATCCCCCTCTTATTCTGGCATTCTGCAGTTCAGTCCACCGATATGGCCCTTTACACATGTACCCATGCATATGTAGTGTAGCTCCTTGCTTGCGAGTACTTTGGATGAGTACTCACGGTTGCTTTCCTCCCTCTTTTCCCCTTTCCCTTCTACCTGGTTGTCGCAACCAGATGATGGAGCCCTGGAGCCAGACGCCACCGTCGCGACGACTCCTACTACACCGGAGGTGCCTACTACTACGTGCAGCCCGCTGACGACGACCAGGAGTAGTTAGGAGGATCCCAGGCAGGAGGCCTGCGCCTCTTTCGATCTGTATCCCAGTTTGTGCTAGCCTTCTTAAGGCAAACTTGTTTAACTTATGTCTGTACTCAGATATTGTTGCTTCCGCTGACTCGTCTATGATCGAGCACTAGTATTCGAGCCCTCGAGGCCCCTGGCTTGTATTATGATGCTTGTATGACTTATTTATGTTTTAGAGTTGTGTTGTGATATCTTCCCGTGAGTCCCTGATCTTGATCATACACGTTTGCGTGCATGATTAGTGTACGATTGAATCGGGGGCATCACAAGTTGGTATCAGAGCCGACTGCCTGTAGGAATCCCTTTCCAACTCCTTGGCCGAAGTTGAGTCTAGTGACTGAAAAACTTTTACTAACATGGTTGTGTGGCTTACGGGCCCACGTCGCCATTGGGTGGTATTAGGATCTTTTACTCCTTGATCTTTACTCTGGGACTCTAATCTCTCTTCTATTCGGGTTAAATGAATTTGCTAACTTTGACATTAGGATCTCGTGATCGCATCGACCCGGAGAGCGCCTTATTGCAGAGGATCGCCTGCTGCATCAGAAGATTCCGAAGATACTCTTTGATGTTCTCTCGAGACTCTATGCCCGTCGCTTTTGCATTCCCCTACCACCGATACATCCCTATGGATAAATACTTACACATGTTCTTCTTACTTTCATCCCCAGCTGCCCTTGTTATTACAAGTTGCATCAAATTATTCTTTGACTTTTAAGAACCTCTTAAGCCACTGCCTTACAGATCCTTGCCGCATGAATACCCGTACGGATAATTCCTCGCACTTATCGAGTATCCGCTCATTCCCAATTGTTCATGTGTTTTGCAAAAGACTTCAAAATACCATTCGATCTTCCGAAAATCCTCAGTAGCCTATTGCTCTTGATCTTCCTTACCTGCTTGCATAATGGTTACTTCCATATGTCAAGCAATATTCATTCAAATACTTTGTGATCGACATTCTGATCCTGTTGATTCAGCATGTGTGTGAAAGCACAATTCATCAGTATTCCTTGAAAATTATCCTTCCGGCTCGGACGTCATTTTGAACATGAGCTGGTTGTCGACCATTCGAATTGCCACCGTTTGTGCCTCTAAGTCTATTCGACTTACTTATCTTTTGATCAGAGCATCTGCTTCTGATCCCCCAATTTGGAAATCATAATTCCTTGTATTTAAGCTCGAATTATCAAGATATTTCTATAATCCGATGCCTTTTGCATTATTTCTTCTTCTGGTTGAACATATATGCTCACTGTTGGGAAACGTAGTAATTTCAAAAAAAATCCTACGCACACGCAAGATCATGGTGATGCATAGCAACGAGAGGGGAGAGTGTTGTCCACGTACCCTCGTAGACCGACAGCGGAAGCGTTATCACAACGCGGTTGATGTAGTCGTACGTCTTCACGATCCGACCGATCAAGTACCAAACGTACGGCACCTCCAAGTTCTACACACGTTCAGCTCGATGACGTCCCTCGAACTCCGATCCAGCCGAGTGTTGAGGGAGAGTTTCGTCAGCACGACGGCGTGGTGACGATGATGATGTTCCACCGACGCAGGGCTTCGCCTAAGCTCCGCGACAGTATTATCAAGGTGTAATCTGGTGGAGGGGGGCACCGCACACGGCTAAAATATCGTATATCAAAGTGTATCCTTAGGTGCCCCCTGCCCCCGTATATAAAGGAGCAAGGGGGATGCCGGCTGCCCTAGGCGCGCCAAGGAGAGAGGGGGAGTCCTCCTCCTAGTAGGAGTAGGACTCCCCTTTCCTAGTCCTACTAGGAAAGAAGGGGGGAGGAAAGAGAGGGAGAAGGAGAGGGAAAGGGGCCTGCGCCCCCCTCTCCTAGTCCAACTAGGACTCCCCTTGGGAGGGGGCGCGCCACCTCCTGGCTGCTGCCCTCTCTCTCCCCTCAAGGCCCAATACTTCCCCGGGGGGTTCCGGTAACCCTCCGGCACTCCGGTTTAATCCGAAACTTCTCCGGAACACTTCCGGTGTCCGAATATAGTCGTCCAATATATCAATCTTTACGTCTCGACCATTTCGAGACTCCTCGTCATGTCCGTGATCACATCCGGGACTCCGAACAACCTTCGGTACATCAAATCACATAAACTCATAATATAACTGTCATCGTAACTTTAAGCGTGCGGACCCTTTGGGTTCGAGAACTATGTAGACATGACCGAGACACCTCTCCGGTCAATAACCAATAGCGGGACCTGGATGCCCATATTGGCTCCCACATATTCTATGAAGATCTTTATCGGTCAGACCGCATAACAACATACGTTGTTCCCTTTGTCATCGGTATGTTACTTGCCCGAGATTCGATCGTCGGTATCTCGATACCTAGTTCAATCTCGTTACCGGCAAGTCTCTTTACTCGTTCCGTAATACATCATCCCGCAACTAACTCATTAGTCACAATGCTTGCAAGGCTTATAGTGATGTGCATTACCGAGTGGGCCCAGAGATACCTCTCCGACAATCGGAGTGACAAATCCTAATCTCGAAATACGCCAACCCGACAAGTACCTTTGGAGACACCTGTAGAGCACCTTTATAATCACCCAGTTATGTTGTGATGTTTGGTAGCACACAAAGTGTTCCTCCGGTAAACGGGAGTTGCATAATCTCATAGTCATGGGAACATGTATAAGTCATGAAGAAAGCAATAGCAACATACTAAACGATCGGGTGCTAAGCTAACGTAATGGGTCATGTCAATCACGTCATTCTCCTAATGAGGTGATCCTGTTAATCAAATGAAAACTCATGTCTATGGCTAGGAAACATAACCATCTTTGATTAACGAGCTAGTCAAGTAGAGGCATACTAGCGACACTCTGTTTGTCTATGTATTCACACATGTATTATGTTTCCGGTTAATACAATTCTAGCATGAATAATAAACATTTATCATGATATAAGGAAATATATAATACTTTATTATTGCCTCTAGGGCATATTTCCTTCAGTCTCCCACTTGCACTAGAGTCAATAATCTAGATTACATAGTAATGATTCTTACACCCATGGAGTCTTGGTGCTGATCATGTTTTGCTCGTGGAAGAGGCTTAGTCAACGGGTCTGCTACATTCAGATCCGTATGTATCTTGGAAATTTCTATGTCTCCCACCTGGACTAAATCCCGGATGGAATTGAAGCGTCTTCTGATGTGCTTGGTTCTCTTGTGAAATCTGGATTCGTTTGCTAAGGCAATTGCACCAGTATTATCACAAAAGATTTTCATTGGTCCCGATGTACTAGGTATGACACCTAGATCGGATATGAACTCCTTCATCCAGACTCCTTCATTCGCTGCTTCCGAAGCAGCTATGTATTCCGCTTCACACGTAGATCCCGCCACGACACTTTGCTTGGAACTGCACCAACTGACAGCTCCACCGTTCAATGTAAATACGTATCCGGTTTGCGATTTCGAATCATCCGGATCAGTGTCAAAGCTTGCATCAACGTAACCCCTTACGATGAGCTCTTTGTCACCTCCATAAACGAGAAACATATCCTTAGTCCTTTTCAGGTATTTCAGGATGTTCTTGACCGTTGTCCAGTGATCCACTCCTGGATTACTTTGGTACCTCCCTGCTAAACTTATAGCAAGGGACACATCAGGTCTGGTACACAGCATTGCATACATGATAGAGCCTATGGCGGAAGCATAGGGAACATCTTTCATTTTCTCTCTATCTTCTGCAGTGGTCGGGCATTGAGTCTTACTCAATCTCACACCTTGTAGTACAGGCAAGAACCTTTCTTTGCTTGATCCATTTTGAACTTCTTCAAAACTTTGTCAAGGTATGTGCTTTGTGAAAGTCCAATTAAGCGTCTTGATCTATCACTATAGATCTTAATGCCTAATATATATGCAGCTTCACCGAGGTCTTTCATTGAAAAACTCTTATTCAAGTATCCCTTTATGCTAATCAGAAATTCTATATCATTTCCAATCAGTAATATGTCATCCACATATAATATCAGAAATGCTATCGAGCTCCCACTCACTTTCTTGTAAATACAGGCTTCTCCAAAAGTCTGTATAAAACCAAATGCTTTGATCACACTATCAAAGCGTTTATTCCAACTCCGAGAGGCTTGCACCAGTCCATAATGGATCGCTGGAGCTTGCACACTTTGTTAGCTCCCTTTGGATCGACAAAACCTTCCGGTTGCATCATATACAACTCTTCTTCCAGAAATCCATTCAGGAATGCAGTTTTACATCCATTTGCCAAATTTCATAATCATAAAATGCGGCAACTGCTAACATGATTCGGACAGACTTAAGCATCGCTACGGGTGAGAAGGTCTCATCGTAGTCAATCCCTTGAACTTGTCGAAAACCTTTTGCAACAAGTCGAGCTTTATAGACAGTAACATTACCATCAGCATCAGTCTTCTTCTTGAAGATCCATTTATTTTCAATGGCTTGCCGACCATCGGGCAAGTCAACCAAAGTCCATACTTTGTTCTCATACATGGATCCCATCTCGGATTTCATGGCTTCAAGCCATTTTGCGGAATCTGGGCTCACCATCGCTTCTTCATAGTTCGTAGGTTCGTCATGGTCTAGTAACATGACCTCCAGAACAGGATTACCGTACCACTCTGGTGCGGATCTTCATCTAGTTGACCTACAAAGTTCAGTAATGACTTGATCTGAAGTTTCATGATCATTATCATTAACTTCCTCACTAATTGGTGTAGGTTTCGCAGAAATTGATTTCTGCGATGATCTACTTTCCAATAAGGGAGCGGGTACAGTTACCTCATCAAGTTCTACTTTCCTCCCACTCACATCTTTCGAGAGAAACTCCTTCTCTAGAAAGGATCCATTCTTAGCAACGAATATCTTGCCTTCGGATCTGTGATAGAAGGTGTACCCAACACTCTCCTTTGGGTATCCTATGAAGACACATTTCTCCGATTTAGGTTCGAGCTTATCAGGTTGAAGTTTCTTCACATAAGCATCGCAACCCCAAACTTTAAGATACGACAACTTTGGTTTCTTGCCAAACCATAGTTCAAAAGGCGTCGTTTCAACGGATTTCGATGGTGTCCTATTTAGAGTGAATGCAGCCGTCTCTAAAGCATAACCCCAAAACGATAGCGGTAAATCAGTAAGAGACATCATAGTTCGCACCATATCTAATAAAGTACGATTACGACGTTCGGACACACCATTACGTTGTGGTGTTCCGGGTGGCGTGAGTTGCGAAACTATTCCGCATTGTTTCAAATGTAGACCAAACTCGTAACTCAAATATTCTCCTCCACGATCAGATCGTAGGAATTTTATTTTCTTGTTACGATGATTTTCAACTTCACTCTGAAATTATTTGAACTTTTCAAATGTTTCAGACTTATGTTTCATTAAGTAGATATACCCATATCTGCTCAAATCATCTGTGAAGGTGAGAAAATAACGATATCCGCCACGAGCCTCAATATTCATCGGACCACATACATCTGTATGTATGATTTCCAACAAATCTGTTGCTCTCTCCATAGTTCCGGAGAACGGTGTTTTGGTCATCTTGCCCATAAGGCACGGTTCGCAAGTACCAAGTGATTCAAAATCAAGTGATTCCAAAATTCCATCAGTATGGAGTTTCTTCATGCGCTTTACACCGATATGACCCAAACGGCAGTGCCACAAATAAGTTGCACTGTCATTATTAACTCTGCATCTTTTGGCTTCAACATTATGAATATGTGTATCACTACTATCGAGATTCATTAAAAATAGACCACTCTTCAAGGGTGCATGACCATAAAAGATATTATTCATATAAATAGAACAACCATTATTCTCTGATTTAAATGAATAACCGTCTCGCATTAAACAAGATCCAGATATAATGTTCATGCTCAACGCTGGCACCAAATAACAATTATTTAGGTCTAAAACTAATCCCGAAGGTAGATGTAGAGGTAGCGTGCCGACGGCGATCACATCGACTTTGGAACCATTTCCCACGTGCATCGTCACCTCGTCCTTAGCCAAACTTTGCTTAATCTGTAGCCCCTGTTTCGAGTTGCAAATATTAGCAACAGAACCAGTATCAAATACCCAGGTGCTACTGCGAGTATTATTAAGGTACACATCAATAACATGTATATCACATATACCTTTGTTAACCTTGCCATCCTTCTTATCCGCCAAATACTTGGGGCAGTTCCGCTTCCAGTGGCCAGTCTGCTTACAGTAGAAGCACTCAGTTTCAGGCTTAGGTCCAGACTTGGATTTCTTCTCCTGAACAGCAACTTGCTTGTTGTTCTTCTTGAAGTTCCCTTTCTTCTTCCCTTTGCCCTTTTTCTTGAAACTAGTGGTTTTACTGACCATCAACACTTGATGCTCCTTTTTGATTTCTACCTCCGCTGCCTTTAGCATTGCGAAGAGCTCGGGAATCGTCTTATCCATCCCTTGCATGTTATAGTTCATCACGAAGCTCTTGTAGCTTGGTGGTAGTGATTGAAGAATTCTGTCAATGACGCAATCATCCAGAAGTTGAACTCCCAGTTGAATCAAGTGATTATTATACCCAGACATTCTGAGTATATGCTCACTGACAGAACTATTCTCTTCCATCTTGCAGCTATAGAACTTATTGGAGACTTCATATCTCTCAATCCGGGCATTTGCTTGAAATATTAACTTCAACTCCTGGAACATCTCATATGCTCCATGACGTTCAAAACGTCGTTGAAGTCCCGGTTCTAAGCCGTAAAGCATGGCACACTGAACTATTGAGTAGTCATCAGCTTTGCTTTGCCAGACGTTCATAACTTCTGATGTAGCTCTTGCAAGAGGCCTGGCACCTAGCGGTGCTTCCAGGACGTAATTCTTCTGTGCAGCAATGAGGATAATCCTCAAGTTACGGACCCAGTCCGTGTAATTGCTACCATCATCTTTCAACTTGCTTTCTCAAGGAACGCATTAAAATTCAACGGAACAACAGCACGGGCCATTTATCTACAACATAGACAGCAAGATACTATCAGGTACTAAGTTCATGATAAATTTAAGTTCAATTAATCATATTACTTAAGAACTCCCACTTAGATAGATATCCCTCTAATCATCTAAGTGATTACATGATCCAAATCAACTAAACCATGTCCGATCATCACGTGAGATGGAGTAGTTTCAATGGTGAACATCACTATGTTGATCATATCTACTATATGATTCACGCTCGACCTTTCGGTCTCTGTGTTCCGAGGCCATATCTGTACATATGCTAGGCTCGTCAAGTTTAACCTGAGTATTCCGTGTGTGCAACTGTTTTGCACCCGTTGTATTTGAATGTAGAGCTTATCACACCCGATCATCACGTGGTGTCTCAGCACGAAGAACTTTCGCAACGGTGCATACTCAGGGAGAACACTTTTATCTTGAAATTTTAGTGAGGGATCATCTTATAATGCTACCGTCAATCAAAGCAAGATAAGATGCATAAAGGATTAACATCACATGCAATCAATATAAGTGATATGATATGGCCATCATCATCTTGTGCTTGTGATCTCCATCCCCGAAGCACCGTGCTCGTGATCTCCATCTCCGAAGCACCGTCATGATCACCATCGTCACCGGCACGACACCTTGATCTCCATCGTAGTATCATTGTCGTCTCGCCAACTTATTGCTTTTACGACTATCGCTACCGCTTAGTGATAAAGTAAAACTATTACATGGCGATTGCATCTCATACAATAAAGCGACAACCATATGGCTCCTGCCAGTTGCCGATAACTCGGTTACAAAACATGATCATCTCATACAACACATTATATCACATCATGTCTTGACCATATCACATCACAACATGCCCTGCAAAAACAAGTTAGACGTCCTCTACTTTGTTGTTGCATGTTTTACGTGGCTGCTACGGGCTTAGCAAGAACCGTTCTTACCTACGCATCAAAACCACAATGATAGTTTGTCAAGTTGGTGCTGTTTTAACCTTCGCAAGGACCGGGCGTAGCCACACTCGGTTCAACTAAAGTGAGAGAGACAGACACCCGCCAGTCACCTTTAAGCAACGAGTGCTCCGAACGGTGAAACCAGTCTCGCGTAAGCGTACGCATAATGTCGGTCCGGGCCGCTTCATCTCACAATACCGCTGAACCAAAGTATGACATGCTGGTAAGCAGTATGACTTATATCGCCCACAACTCACTTGTGTTGTACTTGTGCATAGCATCAACGCATAAAACCAGGCTCGAATACCACTGTTGGGAAACGTAGTAATTTCAAAAAAATTCCTACGCACACGCAAGATCATGGTGATGCATAGCAACGAGAGGGGAGAGTGTTGTCCACGTACCCTCGTAGACCGACAGCGGAAGCATTATCACAACGCGGTTGATGTAGTCGTACGTCTTCACGATCCGACCGATCAAGTACCGAACGTACGGCACCTCCAAGTTCTACACACGTTCAGCTCGATGACGTCCCTCGAACTCCGATCCAGCCGAGTGTTGAGGGAGAGTTTCGTCAGCACGAAGGCGTGGTGACGATGATGATGTTCCACCGACGCAGGGCTTCGCCTAAGCTCCGCGACAGTATTATCGAGGTGTAATCTGGTGGAGGGGGGCACCGCACACGGCTAAAATATCGTATATCAAAGTGTATCCTTAGGTGCCCCCCTGCCCCCGTATATAAAGGAGCAAGGGGGATGCCGGCTGCCCTAGGCGCGCCAAGGAGAGAGGGGGAGTCCTCCTCCTAGTAGGAGTAGGACTCACCTTTCCTAGTCCTACTAGGAAAGAAGGGGGGAAGGAAAGAGAGGGAGAAGGAGAGGGAAAGGGGCCTGCGCCCCCCTCTCCTAGTCCAACTAGGACTCCCCTTGGGAGGGGGCGCGCCACCTCCTGGCTGCTGCCCTCTCTCTCCCCTCAAGGCCCACCAAGGCCCAATACTTCCCCGGGGGGTTCCGGTAACCCTCCGGCACTCCGGTTTAATCCAAAACTTCTCCGGAACACTTCCGGTGAACGAATATAGCCGTCCAATATATCAATCTTACGTCTCGACCATTTCGAGACTCCTCGTCATGTCCGTGATCACATCCGGGACTCCGAACAACCTTCGGTACATCAAATCACATAAACTCATAATATAACTGTCATCGTAACTTTAAGCGTGCGGACCCTTTGGGTTCGAGAACTATGTAGACATGACCGAGACACCTCTTCGGTCAATAACCAATAGCGGGACCTGGATGCCCATATTGGCTCCCACATATTCTATGAAGATCTTTATCGGTCAGACCGCATAACAACATACGTTGTTCCCTTTGTCATCGGTATGTTACTTGCCCGAGATTCGATCGTCGGTATCTCGATACCTAGTTCAATCTCGTTACCGGCAAGTCTCTTTACTCGTAATACATCATCCCGCAACTAACTCATTAGTCACAATGCTTGCAAGGCTTATAGTGATGTGCATTACCGAGTGGGCCCAGAGATACCTCTCCGACAATCGGAGTGACAAATCCTAATCTCGAAATACGCCAACCCAACAAGTACCTTTGGAGACACCTGTAGAGCACCTTTATAATCACCCAGTTACGTTGTGACGTTTGGTAGCACACAAAGTGTTCCTCCGGTAAACGGGAGTTGCATAATCTCATAGTCATAGGAACATGTATAAGTCATGAAGAAAGCAATAGCAACATACTAAACGATCGGGTGCTAAGCTAACGTAATGGGTCATGTCAATCACGTCATTCTCCTAATGAGATGATCCCGTTAATCAAATGACAACTCATGTCTATGGCTAGGAAACATAACCATCTTTGATTAACGAGCTAGTCAAGTAGAGGCATACTAGTGACACTCTGTTTGTCTATGTATTCACACATGTATTATGTTTCCAGTTAATACAATTCTAGCATGAATAATAAACATTTATCATGATATAAGGAAATATATAATACTTTATTATTGCCTCTAGGGCATATTTCCTTCACTCACATCAGATTCTTGGTGGTCCGCCAGATCGTTTGGTAGATTATTATCCGACCGTTCCTGCATAATCTCAAAACCTTGAGTTCTTCCCCTGATACATAATGCCTTTGGTAAATTGTATCATTTGCCTTGTCAACTATGCCCTACTTTTGAGCTTGTATTATTTACTCCTGAAGATATGTTTCTACGATGCCCTGATGGGTTGAACCTATGCCTTCCTTAATCTGTGTGAACCCGAAAGATTTCATGGGTCATACTTATCTGGTATTGCACCAGGTAAAACTTTCAACAACTAATGACATTTTCAAAAAGCGGGAGGTGAATGGAAGGTTATACATTGAAGAAGTGGGAGTCGACCTTGAACTTGTGTTCATGCCCATGACACGATGTTGATCCTATCATGGAAGCTTCTTGTAATAATAACTATTGCCTTGATATAATATCATCTGGTATCTGTGAATTGATCCTTTGTAATCGTGGTTCCGACCATATTTTCTACTTGATCCCATTTCTCAAGCAAGTGAAAACACTTGTCTTCTACAGATCAATACATCTCCGCAACCCCTATGTCAATCTTCCTTCGAGTAATACCCTCCAGTATCTCGAGGATATCAACGAACTGTGTTGCTTCCTACGAGTCTTCATCTATTATTGCTTCTCACCGATTTCAGATTTCCCCCGGGTTCTGAGTTATTTCACTCGAGAACACCGATAAGTGAATCGATTCCGCACTCTGATTCAATAACTCTAAGTAATTTTCATTGCTTACGAGTTTAATAATCCTTCAAGTCATTCCTAGCCTGATCGGCTATATCATTGTGCTAAATTTTAATTGTGCTACCTAGTCCTTCTTCCCAGAGCATAATTTTCGACGATGAGATAACCTTGAAGGAAATATGCCCTAGAGGCAATAATAAAGTTATTATTTATTTCCTTATTTCATGATAAATGTTTATTATTCATGCTAGAATTGTATTAACCGGAAACATAATACTTGTGTGAATACATAGACAAACAGAGTGTCACTAGTATGCCTCTACTTGACTAGCTTGTTGATCAAAGATGGTTATGTTTCCTAGCCATAGACATGAGTTGTCATTTGATTAACGGGATCACATTATTAGGAGAATGATGTGATTGACTTGACCCATTCCGTTAGCTTAGCACTTGATCGTTTAGTATGTTGCTATTGCTTTCTTCATAACTTATACATGTTCCTATGACTATGAGATTATGCAACTCCCGTTTACCGGAGGAACACTTTGTGTGCTACCAAACGTCACAACGTAACTGGGTGATTATAAAGGTGCTCTACAGGTGTCTCCGAAGGTACTTGTTGGGTTGGCGTATTTCGAGATTAGGATTTGTCACTCCGATTGTCGGAGAGGTATCTCTGGGCCCTCTCGGTAATGCACATCACTTAAGCCTTGCAAGCATTGCAACTAAAGAGTTTGTTGCAAGATGATGTATTACGGAACGAGTAAAGAGACTTGCCGGTAACGAGATTGAACTAGGTATTGAGATACCGACGATCGAATCTCGGGCAAGTAACATACCGATGACAGAGGGAACAACGTATGTTGTTATGCGTTCTGACCGATAAAGATCTTCGTCGAATATGTGGGAGCCAATATGAGCATCCAGGTTCCGCTATTGGTTATTGACCGGAGAGGTGTCTCGGTCATGTCTACATAGTTCTCGAACCCGTAGGGTCCGCACGCTTAAAGTTACGATGACAGTTATATTATGAGTTTATATGTTTTGATGTACCGAAGGTTGTTCGGAGTCCCGGATGTGATCACGGACATGACGAGGAGTCTCGAAATGGTCGAGACATAAAGATTGATATATTGGATGACTATATTCGAACATCGGAAATGTTCCGGGTGATTTCGGAGAAAACCGGAGTGCCGGAGGGTTACCGGAACCCCCCCCCCCCAGAGAAGTAATGGGCCTTATGGGCCTTAGTGGAAAGAGAGAGGGGCAGCCAGGAGGGGCCGCGCACCCCCTCCCCCTCTGGTCCGAATTGGACTAGGAGAGGGGGGGCGGCGCCCCCCTTTCCTTCGCCCTCTCCCCCTTCCTTTCCCCCTCCTAGTAGGAGTAGGAAAGAGGGGAGTCCTACTCCTACTAGGAGGAGGACTCCTCCTCCTGGCGCGCCAACAAGGGCCGGCCGGCCTCCCCCTTGCTCCTTTATATACGGGGGCAAGGGGGCACCCCATAGACACAACAATTGATCTATTGATCTCTTAGCCGTGTGCGGTGCCCCCCTCCACCATATTACACCTCGATAATATCGTAGCGGTGCTTAGGCGAAGCCCTGCGTCGGTAGAACATCATCATCGTCACCACGCCGTCGTGCTGACAAAACTCTTCCTCAACACTCGGCTGGATCGGAGTTCGAGGGACGTCATCGAGCTGAACGTGTGCTGAACTCGGAGGTGCCGTACATTCGGTACTTGATCGGTCGGATCGTGAAGACGTACGACTACATCAACCGCGTTGTGTTAACGCTTCCGCTTTCGGTCTACGAGGGTACATGGACAACACTCTCCCCTCTCGTTGCTATGCATCACAATGATCTTGCGTGTTCGTAGGAAATTTTTTGAAAGTACTACGTTACCCAACAAACCTTACGCCATTCTTCCTCGTCGTATCATTTCGCCTTGAACAGCAAGCTTAATTTTGAGTTTGTGTCGTAACCGTGGTTCCAATAACCTTTCACTTCATCATTCCTTTGACTTGATGTCATCGCCGATTGATTACATCTTCATGAAATCTCGCGACAAATGTGTCGTGAACATCATCAACCTCCTGAGCTCTTCCAAGATATCTATTGAATTCTTGATGAGAAATACCACCTTTTCCTCTCGATGATTTGTGTTATCATCGACCACTTTATTGCCTTCAGTTCAACACAAACTTGTTCGTGTTTGGTGTTATACCTTGAGTTCATTGCTATCCAACAATTGTTCTTCCTTACCTTGGAATATTACCATCTTTTATGTCAAGAATGTCGTGGGAATTTCACCACGTCTTGAGAATCCTTGATACATAGTGATACTTCTCACCACCACCATTATTTCTTGTTCCCCGTGTTGTTTCTAACGGGAATACTGACAATTGAACTATGATGTGTGAATTCAAAACTTCCAGCAACCCTCTTGCCTTGAAGTGAATGGTCAATAGTTTCATTCTAAGACTTTTTGGTTATTGATTCACCATCCTAACATTGATCGTGCTACTTGGCCCATATTTTGGGTGCACCTTTCAACCAATGTTTAATTGTGTATGTTTTCCTCAAGCATACATCATTGTATCATTTGATCTGACTAATGTTATCTACTTGTTCACATGATTGTGGAAATCCATCTCTTTGGAAATCTCGATGTATTGTCGCTGAGTCCATCAGCCACATCCTCTTCTTCTCCTTGGTTTAATGATGAACTCTGGTTTTGGAACTTGCTTCCATAGTTCATTTCCTCGAGAATCTTACAATGTCATCTCGACAATTTGTGTCGCACCTTTCTCTTCTCAGGGCGATCCTGACTCTGAGATATCTTGACACCAATCGGATCTGAACCTCGGACAGATATGATGGTTGGAACATATTTCCAGGAGTTATAACATTGGTCTTTATATGACTCGGCAAGGTGATGTCATGCCTAGCTCACTTGACCGGAGGACCTATTATTATAGTTTCCTTTTTAGCAAGGTTATCCATTATTCCCTGAGGAAATTGTAAGACTTATTCTATAAGTTGTTCCTGATGGATCTTTTTTGTTTTCAAAGTCTGTTCTTCACCTGTTGACCATGGCAATGCTATCTCGAAGCATGTCTATGGTACTCCGATTTTCAACAGGAACATTTGAAGCCCAATGCTAAATGTTTCCTGCTCAATTATCCAAACACCGCTATAAGGGTTATGTCATGAAAATTCTCTCCCCTACCTAAAGAGTTTTCTACATTATATCCTGTCATGGATATCATGTTCTGCTTGTCCTTGGGAAGGATATACCCCTGGAATATGTGTTTTAACACATTTTCCTTTCCATTGTTCTGTTTAATCTGATAATCATATTTTTCTTTCCCTTCTTTGGTTTAACCTTTCTTGTGATCTATATGATCTAAGCAGTAATATTCTCCTGCTTATGTAAACCCCTCGTTGTACAATTCTATCAACAAGACCCTGTTACTATTGTTGATGACATTCCGGTAACCGCCGATGGACGAGAACTTTGCCTAATGGTCCGCCTCGTTCAACGAGGAGGAAAATGGTTCTCTTCGTCCCTCGCCCTTGGTATCGACATTGTTGCCAACATAACTGATAGGCTACCCTCCGACATGTCTTGCTATCATGACCGTGCAAGATGTCCACGCCTTTCCTACTTTAAACCACATGGTGGGCCCATAACCCACAGTTCCACAGGATCGAAACCTGACTCTCCCGTACACCCTGTTTCCAAAGTTATTCCTCACGCGTGGCTTCGTAAGTACTTCACGAGCCACCTTCCGAGAGATCATCAATTCTGGTACCAGACACAACACTTATTGCCATTGCTTTGAACCCTTCACACCCTGTTTCAGGCATCGAGCGATTGCCTGCCGCTCGAAATTTCACATGATACGTCCTTACTCTGCTCTCAATATTTTCTTAAGTTTCAATTCGAGAGTTACTTTTCGCCACCTTCCCCGATGTTATTGACCAGATAGTCAACCTTGCCGAGGCCCGTTCTCCCGGAATACCACCCCTTATTCTTTCGTAAGTATGATGGAACCCCCAAAGAAAGGATGCCGACTTCATCTTGATGACCTGAAGCAGAAAAATGAAGACATCAATATAACGGATCGACCACTTTGAGAGGAGCAACCAAGGCCGAGAAGATTCGTTAGAATTTCGTAACCAAACCTTTCCCCCTTAGACCCCCTCTTAAATCTCGGGACGAGATTTCTTGTAGTGGAGGAGAATTATGACGCCCGGATATTTAAGCTACAGTGAACCTCTGCTAATGTTGCCACGTCACCTCGATTACTGTTGCTAATCTCACATTAGTTCATAACCGATCCAAATTCAAATTTGAAATAGGGGCCAACAACAAAAGTTTTGAAACATTAAAACTAAAATGTTCATCGTGTGGCAAATAATCCCTAACTAGTTTTGGTGGTGGAACCAACCTTTTCCAAAGTGTTTAAATGCCCTAAACTAATTAAAAATTATGGCTAAAATAATAATTTAATTGCTTTTGAAAATATAAAAATATTAAACTAAATTATTTTGGGTCCAAACTAGGTTTGGCAGTGGCCTATTTTGATGGTACTAATTTAGGTGCTAACTTGTATTTTAAAGAAACTAAACTAACAAAAACTAAAATAAAAACAGAAAATAAAAGAAAAAGAAACAAAGCCCCCCCTGCTGGGCCGTGGCCCAGCCTCCCCCTACTAATCCCCACCCCGGTCGAACCCTAAACCGCTACCCTCCCACACGTTCCCCACTCCTCTCATCCCCCCCCCCCCGCTGGATCTGGATCGGGGCACGACACCCCGACCCCGTCGCCGATTCCCGTCGCTCGACGCCGCCTGGACCTCGCCGGACCACCGTCCTCTTCATCGTCGCCTCGTCTTCGTCCTCCTCCCCAGCGGCTTCTGCGAGCCTCGCCGCCCCGATCCCCTGCAGCCGCCGGTGAAGGCCTCGCCCTCCTCTGTCTCTCCCTCTGTTTGCCCCCACATCCGCGGCCAGCGCCACTCGTCGCCGTAGCTCCTGCTGCTCCCGCCGCCCGAGCTCACGCGAGCCAAAACACCTCATTCGCCGCGATCACCGCGCGCACGCGCACAACACTGCACCCGATCCCCGCACCATGGCCATCTCCTGCTCATGGCCGCGCCGAAGCGCACGCGCTGCCCTCGCCCCGCTCGCCCCGCGCCACCGCTGCTCGCGTGCATGGCCGCCCCCGGCTCTCCCTTGACGCGCTCACCGCGCCCGCGCCACGGCTCGACGGCGCGCGCCCACGCCCCATCGCTGTGTTGCTGCGCTGCCGTTGCCGCTGTGCGCGTCCCCCTGCTGCTGGTGCGCCGCCGCGCCCCGGTTCCCATGCTGCTGCTCCTCTGCCGCCCGCGGGCTCGCTCGTCGCCGGCCCCGCACTCCGTCTCCCCACGCCGGCCGACCACCGCGGTCGCCCTGGCCACTGGCCTCGCCTCGCCGCACTCCCTGCGAGCGAGCGCTCGCCCAGGCGCCCGTCGCCCTCCTGCCCGCTAACCCGCTAAGGCCCCCTGGGGCCTATGACAAGGGGGGCCCATCCCCCAGAGAACGATAAAAAAAGGAAGAGATAAAAAAAGAATAAATAAATAATAAAATATTAATTAACTTAATTAACTTAATTAATCTTAGTTAGTTTGACCTAATTACTAATGAAACTAATTAACCTGTTTAATTAGTCTTAGTCAATGACAGTAGGACCCACGCGTCAGTTTGACCCAGTCAACTGACTGGTTGACTGCTGACGTCGTGCTGACATCATGCTGACGTCAGAAATGTATTTTAGTATTAAATTAATTCTGTTAATTCTAGAAAATGATTTAAAACTTTAAAAATTAATATAAAACAAACCGTAGCTCGGATGGAAAAACTTTGTACATGAAAGTTGCTCAGAACGACGAGACGAATCCGAATACGCAGCATGTTTGTCCGCCACACATCCCTAGCATAGCAAACATGCAACTTTCCCCCTCCGGTTCATCTGTCCGAAAACGCGAAACGGCGGGGATACTTTCCCATATGTTTCCCCCCTTCGCCGGTATCACCTCCTACTGCGTTAGGTCACCCCTAGCACCGCATATCACCATGTCATGCTTTGTGTTGCTTTGATTGCTCTGTTATTTATTATGTTCCCTCCTCCGTTACTTCTTTTCGGTAGACCCCGAGACTGCCGGCGACCCCCAGTTCGACTACGATGTTGATGACCCCTCCTTCTTGCTAGAGCAACTAGGCAAGCCCCCCCCCTTGATCACCAGATATCGCCTATTCTTCTCTATACTGCTTGCATTAGAGTAGTGTAGCATGTTACTTCTTTTCGTTAATCCTATACTGATGCATAGCATGTCCTTGCTACTACTGTTGTTACCTTTATCTGCAATCCTACATGCTTAGTATAGGATGCTAGTGTTTCATCAGTGGGCCTACATTCTTGTCTGTCTGCCATGCTATACTATCGGGCCGTGATCACTAGGGAGGTGATCACGGGTATATACTGTGTACTTTATACATGATACATGTGGTGACTAAAGTCGGGTCGGCTCGTGGAGCACCCGCGAGTGATTCACGGATTGGGGGCTGAAAGGACCTTTGTCCCGACGGCCCTCTGGGTGGATCTTTGTGGCGGAGCGACAGGGCAGGTTGAGACCGCCTAGGTGAGAGGTGGGCCTGGCCCTGGTCGGTGTCCGCGGTTACATCAATTAACACGCTTAACGAGATCTTGGTATTTGATCTGAGTCTGGCCATTTGGTCTATACGCACTAACCAACTACGCGGGAACAGTTATGGGCACTCGGCGTCGTGGTATCAGCCGAAGCCTTCATGACGTCAGCGACTGAGCGGCGCGCGCCAGGTTGGACCGCGTAACGTGACTTCCTTTGTAATGAAGGTTGCTAGGTCTGCTTCCGGCCGCCCACGCAACGTGCAGGTGTGCAATGGGCGATGGGCCCAGACCCCTGCGCGCTTAGGATTAGACCGGCATGCTGACCTCTCTGTTGTGCCTAGGTAGGACTGCGACGTGTTGATCTTCCGAGGCCGGGCATGACCCAGGAAAGTGTGTCCGGCCAAATGGGATCGAGCGTGTTGGGTTATGTGGTGCACCCCTGCAGGGAAGTTTATCTATTCGAATAGTCGTGTCCCTCGGTAAAAGGACGACCCGGAGTTATACCTTGACCTTATGACAACTAGAACTGGATACTTAATAAAACACACCCTTCCAAGTGCCAGATATAACCCGGTGATCGCTCTCTAACAAGGCGACGAGGAGGGGATCGCCGGGTAGGATTATGCTATGCGATGATACTTGGTGAACTTACCATCTACTCTCTTCTACATGCTGCAAGATGGAGGCTGCCAGAAGCGTAGTCTTCAACAGGATTAGCTATCCCCCTCTTATTCTGGCATTCTGCAGTTCAGTCCATTAATATGGCCCTTTACACATATACCCATGCATATGTAGTGTAGCTCCCTGCTTGCGAGTACTTTGGATGAGTACTCACGGTTGCTTTCCTCCCTCTTTTCCCCTTTCCATTCTGCCTAGTTGTCGCAACCAGATGCTGGAGCCCAGGAGCCAGACGCCACCGTCGACGACGACTCCTACTACACCGGAGGTGCCTACTACTACGTGCAGCCCGCTGACGATGACCAGGAGTAGTTAGGAGGATCCCAGGCAGGAGGCCTGCGCCTCTTTCGATCTGTATCCCAGTTTGTGCTAGCCTTCTTAAGGCAAACTTGTTTAACTTATGTCTGTACTCAGATATTGTTGCTTCCGCTGACTCGTCTATGATCGAGCACTAGTATTCGAGCCCTCGAGGCCCCTGGCTTGTATTATGATGCTTGTATGACTTATTTATGTTTTAGATTTGTGTTGTGATATCTTCCCGTGAGTGCCTGATCTTGACCGTACACGTTTGTGTGCATGATTAGTGTACAATTGAATCGGGGGCGTCACAACCCGATGCGTGCCTCAATACCCATCGGACCGCATACATCGATATGTATTATTTCCAATAAGTCATTGGCTCACTCCATTGTTCCGGAGAACGGAGTTTTGGTCATCTTGCCCATGAGGCATGGTTCGCGAGTATCAAATGATTCATAATCAAGTGATTCCAAAAGCCCATCTACATGGAGTTTCTTCATGCGCTTTACACCAATATGACCTAAACGGCAGTGCCACAAATATGTTGCACTATCATTATCAACTTTGCATCTTTTGGCATCAATATTATGAATATGTGTATCACTACAATCGAGATAGACCAAAAATAGACCACTCTTCAAGGATGCATGACCATAAAAGATATTACTCATATAAATAGAGCACCCATTATTCTCTGATTTAAATGAATAACCGTCTCGCATTGAACAAGATCCAGATATAATGTTCATGCTCAACGCTGGCATCAAATAATTAACAATTATTCAGGTCTAAAACTAATCCCGAAGGTAGATGTTGAGGTAGCGTGCCGACGGCAATCACATCGAACTTGGAACCATTCCCGATGCGCATCGTCACCTCATCCTTAGCCAATCTTCGTTTAATCCGTAGCTCCTGTTTCGAGTTACAAATATGGGCAACCGAACCAGTATCAAATACCCAAGCGCTACTACGAGCATTAGTAAGGTACACATCAATAACATGTATATCAAATATACCTTTGTTCACTTTGCCATCCTTCTTATCCGCCAAATACTTGGGGCAGATCCGCTTCTAGTGACCAGTCCCTTTGCAGTAGAAGCACTCAGTTTTGGGCTTGGGTCCAGCTTTGGGCTTCTTCCCGGGAGTGGAAATTTTCTTGCCATTCTTCTTGAAGTTCCCTTTCTTTCCCTTGCCCTTTTTCTTGAAACTGTCGTCTTGTTAACCATCAACACTTGATGCTCCTTCTTGATTTCTACATCCGCGGCCTTAAGCATTGCGAAGAGCTCGGGAATTGTTTTGTTCATCCCTTGCATATTATAGTTCATCACGAAGACTTTGTAGCTTGGTGGCAGTGATTGAAGAACTCTGTCAATGACACAATCAACTGGAAGTTCAACTCCCAGCTGAGTCAAGTGATTATAATACCCAGACATTTTCAGTATGTGTTCACTAACAAAACTATTCTCCTCCATCTTGTAGCTATAGAACTTGTTGGAGACTTTATATCTCTCAACCCGGGCATTTTCTTGAAATATTAACTTCAATTCTTGGAACATCTCATATGCTCCATGACGTTCAAAACGTCTTTGAAGTCACGGTTCTAAGCCGTAAAGCATGGCACACTGAACTATAGAGTAGTCATCAGATCGCGTTTGCCAGACGTTCACAGCGTCTAGATTAGCGGGAGGGGGCTTGTCACCTAGCGGTGCATCAAGGACACAATTCTTCTATGCAGCAATGAGGATAATCCTCAAGTTACGGACCCAGTCCGTGTAGTTGCTACCATCATCTTTCAACTTAGCTTTCTCTAGGAACGCATTAAAATTCAGGGGAACGGTGGCACGGGCCATTGATTTACAACATAGATATGCAAATACTATCAGGACTAAGTTCATGATAAATTAAGTTCAATTAATCAAATTACTTAAGAACTCCCACATAATAGACATCCCTCAAGTCATCTAAGTGATACGCGATCCAAATCAACTAACCCATGTCTGATCATCACGTGAGATGGGGTAGTCATCAATGGTGAACATCTCTATGTTGATCATATCTACTATATGATTCACGTTCGATCTTTCGATCTGTAGTGTTTCGAGGCCATGTCTGTACATGCTAGGCTCGTCAAGTTTAACCCAAGTATTCTGCATGTGTAAAACTGTCTTACACCCGTTGTATGTGAACGTAGAGTCTATCACACGTGGTGTCTCAACACGACGAACTGTAGCAATGGTGCATACTCAAGGAGAACACTTTTACCTTGAAATTCGGTGAAGGGGTCATCTTATAATGCTACCATCGTACTAAGCAAAATAAGATGCATAAAAGATAAACATCACATGCAATCAAAATATATGACATGATATGGCCATCATCATCTCGTGCTTTTGATCTCCATCTCCAAAGCATCGTCATGATCTCCATCGTCACCGGCTCGACACCTTGATCTCCATCATTGCGTCGTGGTCGTCTCGCCAACTATTGCTAACTCATAGCAATAAAGTAAAGCAATTACATGGCGTATGCATTTCATACAATAAAGAGGCAACCATAAGGCTCCTGCCGGTTGCCAGATATCTTACAAAACATGATCATCTCATACAATAACGTATATCTCATCATGTATTGACCATATCACATCACAACATATACCCTACAAAAACAAGTTGGACGTCCTCTACTTTGTTGTTGCAAGTTTTACGTGACTGCTACGGGTTTCTAGCAAGAACCGTTCTTACCTACGGCAAAAACCACAACGGTGATTCGCCAAGTTTTCTGTTTTAACCTTCTTCAAGGATCGGCCGTAGTCAAATTCGATTCAACAAGTAGGAGAAACAGACACCCGCCAGCCGCCTTTATACAAAACTAGTTGCATGTCATTTGGTGGAACCGGTCTCATGTGCGTGGACATGTGAGGTTGGTCCGGGCCGCTTCATCCCACAATACTGCCGAATAAAAATAAGACGTTGGTGGTAAGCAGTATGACTATCACCGCCTACAACTCTTTGTGTTCTACTCATGCATATCATCTACGCATAGACCTGGCTCATGATGCCACTTTTGGGAATCGTTGCATGGAAAACAAAAAAACTTCTACGCACACGCAATGATCTATCCATGGAGATGCATAGCAACGAGGGGGGAGTGTGTCTACGTACCCTCGTAGACCGTAAGCGGAAGCGTTTCACAACGTGGTTCATGTAGTCGAACTTTTTCGCGCTTCAACCGATCAAGTACCGAGCGCACGGCACCTCCGCTTCTGCACACGTTCAGCTCGGTGACGTCCCTTGCCTTCTTGATCTAGCAAGACGTCGAGGTAGTAGATGAGTTCCGTAAGCACGACGGCGTGGTGACGGTGATGGTGATGGTGAAGTGATCTCCGCAGGGCTTCACCTAAGCACTACAAAAACATGACCGGGGATGTAAACGGTGGATGGGGTGCCGCACACGGCTAGGCAATTGCCTAGTGTGTGCTAGGGCGCCCCCTAGAGCTATTATGTTACTAGTAACCGAATAATATTCTGTTACTATCGGCTATATAGGAGCGATCCGACTAATCTAAAACTAACAAACCCCAACCCGATCCCCCCACCGCCGCCACGACCACCTGCTCGCGCCAGCGCCGGCCACCTCCCCCAGAGCGCCTCCGCCCCAGCGCGCCTCCGCCGGCACCCTCCCTAGCGCGCCTCCGCCGGCCCCCTCCCCCAGCGTGCCTCCGCCGGCCCCCTCCCCAGCGCGCCGCCGCCGCCCCCTCCCCCAGCGCGCCTCCGCCGGCCCGCCGCTGCCGAAACCCTGCCGAGCGCGCCGCCATCGGCCGCCTGCCCCAGCACGCCACCGCCACGACCTCCCTCCCTCAGTGCGGCGCCGCCTAGCCCCTGCCTCCGTTAGAAACAAAAGTACAATTTCGCTAATTCCTGCAGTTCTGTGGTTGCACAAACTGGTGGTTCATTTTGCTAATTCTTGCGGTCTACAATTTCTTTTTGTTTTGCTAAAACTGGTAATTTTGGTTTGTCAGAAGATGGTGAACTGTGGGAGTACTTCCCTTGCTCTTTCTGCTACATCAAGGTCGAAAAAAGCCCTTCATCTGCATCCATCTGCCGGAGGAACACTGCTTTGACATCAGGAACGCTGTGAGAGAGCCTCTCCTCTCTTTTCCTTTTGCCTTCTAATCCCCAAGTCTTCGTTATCGCATATTAGTTTTGATCAAGACATAACCTTGAGCTAATAAATTGTTCTTGCTGGAAATGCATTTACAAAATTATTGACATCTTTTTGTTAGTAAGGCTGTAAGCAATCTGGAGATACCTAGTATGCCACTGTATGCTTCTTTATACAATCCCAAATGGATTATATAGCTCCTGTTAATAGAATAAATATTCTGGAAAAAGCTCAAATACTATCATACGGTCAGTTCAAAAAAATCTGACGAGCACTTGCAATGTACATAGTTTTTGCAGAAAAGATTTCAAAAACTCAGGTTCACCGATTTAATGAATTACTATAAGTTCAAATTTCCTAATATCCACAGTTCTGGTTGAGGAATTTAGGTAGTTTATTTTTCTAACCCTCGACTGTCTGTAGTTCATTAGTTCATTGTCACCACACATATTGTTTACAAACTTAAAGTTCAGAGGGTTGGTTGTATTTAGTACTTCTAATTGGACTATTTAAGTCCAAATGTTTACTTTGCATGATGGAAAAAATTGTGTATCATGTAGTTCCTCCACTAGAGCCACTGCGGCCCCCGGCAGCCCATGGTGGAGGAGTTCGTCGCGTCCATCAGTCCAACCCCATGGCTTCAGGGCGTCCGAGTTTCGTCGCGGCCATCAGTTCGGACACCTGCGTCACTGCGTGTGTTGCAACCATGGCCATTTGTGTCACTGCGTGCTCCGTCACCGGCCTCCTGCGCACCGTGACCCCTGCCACACTCCTTCCTCTCACTGAAGCCGCTCGTGCCCTCCCAGGCTTGATATCCTGCCGCAGCGATGAGCTCCTGTACATCGCCGAAGTTCCATACCTGCTCAACGGCACCAGCACGAGGATGCAGCAGCTAGGCTGAACCCCAGTTCGTGCCTCAAGGTCAAGTACGCGGACGCCTGCGAGGAGGTATCCATCTCTCTCTTCCTGCTCCTATGCTTTATTTGTACCAAGCTTTTGCGAAGATGCTTAAATGCACATGTTTCCTATAATCTTTACATACACACTCTTTCTATTTTGTCCCTCGCGTAGTCACTTTGCCTTTTTATGCTTAAAGGCACCTTCAGTGCAGGTTCTCCGGTGCGCCAAGTATTGCCGGCAGCGATGCCTGCTTACGTCTTCCTCGTATGATTCGCCAAGGCCGCGTCCTCCTCTGAGATAAGAAGAGCGACAAGGAGGTAAAAGGAACACCAGATTTTTACAAATTCTGCAGATGTAGTACGTATTTGCCATTTTGCCAAAGCAGTGAGTCTATGTGCTGATGTTTCTCTTGTCTTCTCTTGGATGTATTTGTCGATGGAGAGCACGGTCTTTTTTTCGTGGAGCTGGCGCTGCTGCAGTACGGCCTAGTCCAGTCTAAGGCCTCCATGGTTGCTGCTGCTGTTTCCGCAACCAGGCTACCCCGAAGAAGACCCCTATGTGAATTGACAATCTAAATTATAGTATGTGTTTTTTGTTTATAATTGAAGTTCAAAAATATCATTGGCAGGGGTACAGAAATGATTATAGTCGTTATAGCAAAAAAAAGTGCAGAAACTTAAAGAACAAAATTATTGATACACGTAAACAAATTGGATTTATGTGTTATGTAGTATTGGTACTTAAGAACAAAAGTTCAGATTTCAAACTTTCAATAGTTTAGTGCTACGTAGAAAGGAACATAAGTCCACCCTACAAAAAAAACCCAGTAAATGCATTTCTGTTATGATCTAAATTTCTGGTCTGTCTCTTTTAGTCTCTAACAGAGAACTTCCGCTGATATTGTAATAATCGGTAGTTTTTTTATATTTAGCCCATCAAGTGTTAAGATTTCAGTGAAGTAAAAATAGTTTAGTGGCATTGCTAAAATCACAGAATAGTTGGTGTGTGTGCAGAAATATCGTCAGTGCAAGTTTCAAAATTCTGTAACTTCAAATATATCAGCTAAATAAGTAATGATTTGCAGCGAGTTTCTTCAAAATTCTGTAAAGTTTAGATATATCACCTAAATATCGTCAGTGCAAGTTTCAAAATTCTGTAAGTTTCTATATATCATAAAGAAAAATCGATGAGTCACCATCTGCTTTATATTCATGTTGTCTGCAGCACAAGTAGCAATGGGGCTGACTGAGAGTGATCCCTGAACCATTTCATTAAAGGCCATGGTTTCCAATAATGCTAATGCTACTAGAAAGGAACTAGAGGCCATGAAGCCTCTTAGCTTCTTCAATTAGCATGTTTGGCCAGTCCTGAAGCGCCTCCTCAAGCTCTTCGACGATAACCGGGCGCCCATCAAGGACAAGAGCTACAACATCCTTGTTGACACCACTGGATGGCAAAAGCAATGAACCAATACCTACCACTACCGGTCATGTAAAAAATGCTACTTCCGTTTGTTTGGTAGCCTTCCTTAATTACCACTTGATGCTCAGCCCTCGCCGCCTCCTGTGCAGTACAATGCCGCCCTTGTACAAGGTTCAAAGACATTATACTGAGAAGGAAAGGAGATGCTACGGTCAGCAGCTTCCTCGTGCCATCGCGGTATGGTGTGAGTCCCTTGTTCATCCTCTGCCATTTGTTTTAGTAACTAGCAGCAGCATAACCCCACCTGCACTTTTTTTTTGTAAGTTCTACAAAATGTAGAGCTTCAGTCCAACTATGTTGCTTCTGCGATTATCCATACGTAGAAAATCACACTAAAGATTGTTTTGTTCTCTGAACCTAAACACATTTTTTCTTTGAGCTTAAATGCATTTATTCTCTGAACATAAATGGGATGGTTCTCTGAACTTAAGTGTGTGTGTTCTATGTGTATTCTGTGAGTGTTAGAGAACAATGAGTGTTGCCTGTCAACTACTGGTTTGGCCAGTTTCAAATTTTGGCCTGGTTGAACTTTTGATAGAGCATCGGTTTGTTCTCTGTTCTAGTGCACTCAAAGCATAAAGGAGGGTTTGACCTATTATTGATGGATCACTATAACTTAACTTATCATGTCAGTTCTAGTGCGGCACTAGCGAAGGTACAAATGTACTGAATGTTCACACCTTTAATCTTTTAATTTTGTGAACAAACATCAATTCAGTAGGAAAAAGGAACATAATAAGTCAACTTTGCAAGTGCATCAGTTCACCTTGAATAAAATACAGAAGTGCACCATCAAATTTTCCATCAGTTCGCTTATAAAAAAACAGAAAGTTGGTTGTGTAAAGAAAACCGGAGAATCAATGTCAGCCTAGAAGTTCACCAGGGAACTCCACGCAAGTGCACTCGTTAGAAAACTTTTGGTTTACTATATTTCATAGACTGCAGAAACTTTAAACTTTTGTGATCATGAGGTCACGGGTTCAAGTCTTGGAAACATCCTCTTGCAGAAATGTAGGAAAAGGCTGCGTACAATAGACCCAAAGTGGTCGGACCCTTCCCCAGGGACGCGGCTCGTCTGCAGTGCCTTCACGCACGGCAGAACTGCCGTACGGGCCAAAATCAACCATTCATTCACTTTTCATCCCATCCAACGGACTGCTGCTACTCACCAACAAACGAACAGAAGGGTCCAACGAACTTGCTTGTTTCTCTATACTCTGAATCTTCTCGCGCCAAAAATTAGAGAGAGGCCTACTGCATGGATCATAAAAGTAGTGGACCGTCGAGCCGTTGTGCCCTCGTTGCTATTGAGCTGCAGCAGTTTCATCGCCGTCAAGCTGCCGCCGCCGTCGTCGCCGCCACGTTACGTCCAACGGAGCCACCTCCGCGTCGTCACCGTCGAGCTGCAGCCGCTGCGTTACCGTCGAGCCACTGTCGCTGCCATGTTGGTTGAGATGCCGCAGTTGCATTGCATCCCATCCTCTATCTGGTCCTCTGAAGTCTGGAGCGCCCCAAGTTTGCTAGTGGTCTCTAGGTACAGCCATGCCAAGCACCAAAAATTGCAGGTACAGCCGTGCCAAGCACAATCCGAATATAGCAGTTTTCAGTTTTCTCAAGGAAACTGAAGTGCACTCTACTAACAGAGTACTGAAATTAGTGTACGCTGGGCATAAATAAATAACTTAAAAATAGAACTGTAATATTTATACTGCATCTCACTCACGTATTCAGACTACCTTTGGCCTCGTAATCTCCCTCGTTTGTGTTTTTCATTGGACTGTACAAGGAAGAATATCGGATCAGTTTTGAAAAGTGGATTAGGGGATCAATGATGATGTTTGGTTTTTACCTATGAAGATCAAACGCGACTCCTTGTTTTAGATCGCAACGTGTACGTGCAGTTTGAATTTGACGCGGCGGCGGCGGCTGCTCGAACGGGCGACGCGGCGGCCGCTGCTCGACGGGCGACGCAGCGGCCGCAGATCCGTTGAATTTGATGCGGCGGCAGCGGCAGCAGCTTAACAGGAACTTGGTTCTACGCGGCGATGAGCAGCTCACCTTGGTACGCGGCGCGGCAATTTTTGGCGCGAGAAGGCCAGACGGCAGACGTGATTTTGGCGCCTAGTTTATTAGCAGCTCTCGCTCGGTAGCAGAAGACCGTTGGATGGGATGGAAAGTGAATGAATGGTTGATTTTGGCCCGTACCGCAGTTCTGCCGTGTGTGAAGGCACTGCAGACGAGCCGCGTCCCTTTCCCAGACCCTGCGCAAGCGGGAGCTACATGCACTGGGGCTGCCTTTTTTTTGAAATTTTCGTTGTCATTATGCAAAGTTGTACGCTGGACAAAAAATTGCCTTTTTTGATCTTTTGTTCTGAATCTTTTTTCTGAACTTACTATTCTGTTTGTATACATTATCCTCTCGTCAGTTTTGTGATTTTAGACAAAGTTTCAGCCCTCGAGCAATAGCTCGTCCACCACGGGTGCTTGCAGCCGTCCAAGTCGAGGGTTGACGCCAGTCCAAGTAGAATCACACCCACCATCTTCACTAGCACTGTGCAACCGGCCATGAGCACACACAACAAGGAAAAAAGTGAAAGCCCGCCAACCCGCGTCGCGTTGCCCCGGGACCCCCGAGCACTGCCGCGCGCCCATCGCCGGTGCCTGACGGTGAGGGCCAGCGTCTTTGCCCGACAAAGCAGGCTACCATCCCTCCATTGACAATGCGCGTGTCCAGCCGTTGCTGCATCTCTCTCTGCCCGTGGATGCTCGTTTGCTATAGTTGCTTTCTCCCCTCCCTGTACATGCTGCTACTCACCTTTTTATCTCTCTCATGCGTTGTGCTGCACTACTGCAGCTCGATCCAGGAGGTGCTAGCTCATGCTGGCTGGAACTAGGATGCAAAAGGGTTGACGGATCCATGCCGCACAAGCACTGGTGCTCTGCTTTCTTCTTACTTTGTGTTCTAATTTGCTTTCTTCTTATTTTCAGTTTGCGAGATACAAAAAGAAGTTAAAAAAATGTTGTGCCTGGAGTTCATTTTATTTGCTACCCCGTGATGTACGTCTATAGTTTCTCCCTCCAAATGTGTTGGTCCATGTGGTTGTATTTTCTGTGTTTCTCCCTCCAAATGTATGCAAGTACAGAAGTTGCACACAAACAAAAGTTTGTTTTAGTGAGAAAAATGCATACTGTCTTCTATAACTCATTTCACTTCACGGTTTCTTCACCTGTTTGTTGTTTCCTATTTATGCTAATTCCTAAATGTTCTACTCAACTTCAGCGCCATGCTCAGTCCAACCCCGTGGCTTCAGGGTGGCCGAGTTCGTCGCGACCATCAGTTCAGAGACCTGCGTCACTACCCGTGTCGCTACCATGGCCACCTGCATCACTGCGTGCTCCGTCAACAGCCTCCTGCACAGGGAAAAGCAACAGGAGTAGAGGTGTCTGAGATGCTCTGTTCTAGCGAGGTGGCTAATTATGTTTGTTAGTTTGTAATACTTTGGCTGCAGTGTACTTATGTATCTTTTTCTGGCCGGAGCACGACCAGAGCTTATGTCAGTACCAGCTTTGATTGTGATGGTACTACAAACTATATAAAAACACCAGCAATCCATTTTTACTCGTACTTACCTTTTATACAATTCACATGGATTGTGCCCCTATTACCAACTGTGATACAAAAATGCATTGTGCTCACCATTTTATTTCGTCAGTTTGTAATACTTTAAAGAGAGGAGGTAAAAGTGAACCATTCGGTTTTGTATTATAAAAAAGTGTTAATGTGAGAAACTTCGGAAACATCTTGTTTAATAAGTTCTGCTTGTTCCGTGTATAGTATTTATTGAGCTAAAAATGGTATGGTTCATACATTCTTGTCGATCTCGTTGTAATCGTCCTTGTTTTTGTGAGTTTCCTGATGCAAGTTTTGTGGTCAGTCCAGATGGGAGAAGGTGATCCGTCCAAAGTGTAATTCTGTGACGTTGACATCCAAGTTCTACAACTGATCAGTACAAACAAAAACAGTGATCCGTTCTACAAAGGAAAAATAGTTGAATTAAAAATATTGATCGGTACAAGTTAAAAATGGTGGTCCGTTCGGAATTAAAGAAATGACAAAAATTCAACTTGTAAAAGTTCAAGCAAAAAGAGACCCCATGCAATTCAAATGGGAAAAGTAAAAGTCGTAAAATAAGAGAAGTCCAGAACATCGTTATGAAAAAATGTTTAGTTCAAAAAAAAGAATAAAAAAACATTTTTTTTTAAAAAATATCATTCAGTTTCATGATATAAACCATGCAAGTACAGGGGCGGCGATACAATAAACCGTTGAAAACTTACGAGCAAAAATATTACCCAAAACAGAGCAAAGTATAGTTAGTAAAAAACACGCTCAGTACAAACCCATGCAAACATCAGTTCAAGTACTCTTTTTTCGGAACCTTTCAAAATTACTCTCCGAAGAATATATCAGGACAAACGCACACGTAGATCAGTACAAGCACTCTGTTTTTTCTGACGAAAAAACAACACGATGGGTCTTATCGTAATCGAAATTACTCTTCAACGGTTGCGAATTTGAGAAAACGTTCAACATGACTAAGTTTCATATTTTTGATATCTTTCCAACCGTATATTATTTGCCTCATTTCGACAAACTTTAAAAAAATCGCGTTCAAAATCAAATTTGACCGTATTCGAATTCGTTTTTAAACCGTAAGGAATTAGAAAAACGTTTCAATATGAAAAAGTTGCGCATTTTTCATAGCTTTCCAACGCCGTATCATTTGCATCAATCCGACAAACCGTTTGCAAACAATCGCGAAAATACATTTCGCCCAGAATTTCACTGTTTTCCAAATTACTTTTAAATCGTATAGAATTAGAAAAAACAATAGATATATGGAAGATGCGGATTTTCACCAGCTTTCCAACGCCATCTTATTTGCTCAATTCCGACAAAACATTTGAAAATTGAGTCCAAAATACGATTCGCGTTTTCGGTGTTGAAAAAAAGGTTTTTTCAAAACTGCTCTTAAACCATAAAGATTTTGCAAAAAATTCCTATATATTTGTAATGTAGATGTCAAAAGCTTTCTAACGATATATTACACGCCCCATTCCGACAAAAAGACGATCAGTTCGACGAGATGAAAATCATCAGTACAATCGCCTGAAACCATCAGTTCAAATAGAGTAACAGAATAATATTCTATTACGCGTAACAGAATAGCCCAGCCCAAGTAGGAGGAATCCTACTTGGAGTCCCTCCCAAGCCGTCCCCCTGCCATATAGAACCGAGGGGAAGGAAAGAAGGGTGAGAGGGAAGGAAGTGAGAATCCTAATCCACACTTTCCTTTCCCTTCTCCCCTTTCCTTCCCCTCCTTAGGCTGGCCCATATAGGGGGCGCACCAGACCCTTGTGGCTGGTGTGTTTCCCCTCTTGGCCCATAAGGCCCATATCTTTTGCCAGGGGTGCCCGGAACCCCTTCAAGTGACCCGATAAGTACCCGATACCCCTCGAAACACTTCCGTGTCCGAATACTATCATCCTATATATCAATCTTTACCTCTCGACCATTTGAAGACTCCTCGTCATGTCCGTGATCTCATCCAGGGCTCCGAACAACATTCGGTCACCAAATCACATAACTCGGTATCTTCATACCTAGTTCAATCTCGTTACCAGCAAGTCTCTTTACTCGTTCCGTAATACATCACCTCATGACCAACTCCTTAATCGTTTCCTTACAAGCTTATGATGTATATTACCGAGAGGGCCCAGAGATACCTCTCCGATACTCGGAGTGACAAATCCTAATCTCGATCTATGCCAACTCAACAAACACCTTTAGAGATACCTTTAGAGCATCTTTATAATCACCCAGTTACATTGTGACGTTTGATAGCACACAAGCTATTCCTCCGGTATCCGGGAGTTGCATAATCTCATAGTCAAAGGAATATGTATTTGACATGAAGAAAGCAATAGCAATAAAACTGAACGATCATTATGCTAAGCTAACGGATGGATCTTGTCCATCACATCATTCTCCTAATGATGTGATCCCGTTATCAAATGACAACTCATGTTCATGGTTAGGAAACCTTAACCATCTTTGATCAACGAGCTAGTCTAGTAGAGGCTCACTAGGACACGGTGTTTGTTTATGTATTCACACATGTTAAGGTTTTCGATCAATACAATTCTAGTATGAATAATAAACCTTTATCATGAATAAGGAAATATAAAATAACAACTTTATTATTGCCTCTAGGACATATTTCCTTCATGAAAAGAATACACTCGGTGACTCCGAACGCACAAAGGTGAATTTTCCACAAAAGCTTGGAGGACCCGATGGAAGTAACTCAAAGATTTTGAATGAAACTTATGGTTTTTGGATAGAACATAGATTACAACCCGAAGGCTCTGACCACACAACATTCGGAGGCTTTGAACTATACTATAATCCTGGGATTTTGCTACTATATGATCTCACAATGTCCAGATGAAACTCACTCAGGTGTTTGTACGAAACTTTTAGTCCAAACTTTAATTGGCTCGGAGGTATTGGACAGATGACACTCACGGCTACTGGACAAAAGGAGCAATGTTGCACGTACGAAAGCTTACATGAGGCTTTTAAGTAAAAGCTGATGTGGAGGTGGGTAATTGGGCTAGGATAGCAGATGGGGCCCACCCCGGTTAAATTAGGGGGGAGGAGGGAATGTATGGAAGGTTAAGTAAACTTACGTAGGACTTTTAGTAGGTGTAGGATTATTGGGACACAAGTCACCTAGAGGTACCGAACATGAGTAGAAAGTTTTTGTACCATCTCGGATATACGAGACACCTTGCTTGGAGGATCCGAAGTGCACAAAGTGCAACTAACTAACTCTCTAGATTGCTTCAGAGGCTCCGGATGGAATCAACTTGGACGTTCCGAACAAATGAATGTGAAGAGAGTTAGGACTTGGAATAATGAGAAATTTTGATGGGTTTTGGAGACTGAACTTTGATCACATAGCAAGAAGTACTTCTCACAAGACCCAAGACCCCCTTTCATAGTATCGGCATACCTATGACTCGAAGTGATCATGCCAAAGCTTGATCCTTCGATTCGAGGGTTCACGAACCATCTTCCAAACTCAATATCTTTTGGGACTATAGCTGATCAACATATGAGAAATTGTTAGTCCCTTTATTCAATCTTGTTGTCATGATTCATCAAAACCCACTATGGGGTCCTAGATGCACTTACAGCTTGACTACTTACATGACCACCATGATTGCTTTTTTTTCCACTCAATTGCGTAAATAAATAATGGTGGTTGAGGGCATGTAAACATGTATACGACTCGAAGTGATCATGCCAAAGCTTGATCCTTAGGTTTCGAGGGGTCACGGACCATCCTCCAAACTCAACAACTTTTGGGACTATACACTATAGCTGATCGACACTTTGAGAAATTTTAGTCCCTTTATTTAGTCTTGTTGTCATAAATCATCAAAACCCACTATGGGGGCCGTGATGCACTTACAACTTGACTACTTCCACGGCCGCAATTGCTTATCTTAAGGCTAAGCAAGATTTTTCCACCAAATTGTGCAAATAAATAATGATATGTTTGAGGGCATGTAAACATCCATGCCGAAATTTATCTAGCATCCAAACCTCTCTATCTGAAGTTCTGTTCAGGTATGCGCCTATGCGGACGGTCAGGGACTACAACAAACTCACCAACATTCTCACACCTATCGCATTTGCATGCAAAACAAAGATCAAGCAAGCACGCACCGTGGAACCAGCTCACAAGCATTGCATTTCCATGGCCGGTTCCCAGCCGAAGCACCAGCTCCCCCGCCAGCCCGCCCACCAAACAAGTCAGATCCTCTAGAACCGTCAAGCACTATAAATACCCAAGGCATGGCACATCACCGCCGCACCACAAGAGCAACCATCCACATCCACGAGACACACACAGCACAGCATCGGCGTAAAGGGAACACCAGCAAGATGTCTCAGCTCGCCCGCGCCAGCCTGACTGCGATGGCGATGCTCCTTCTCCTTGCCGCTGCTGCGGCGGCGGCGGGGCCGGCGGCCGGCGGCGCGGCTGTGGCGGACCCAGCAGGCTGCCAGGACGACGTTGTGGCGCTCAACGAGGCCTGCTACAAGTACGTGCAGAAGGGCGCGCCGACGGTGCCGCCGTCGCAGGAGTGCTGCGACGCCGTGAAGAGCGTGGACGTGCCCTGCGTCTGCAGCTACCTGGGCAGCCCCGGCGTGAGGGACAACATCAGCATGGAGAAGGTGTTCTACGTCTCCCAGCAGTGCGGCGTCAGCATCCCTGGGAACTGCGGAGGTGAGCTAGCTGCTGCTTCACTTGGTTAACTAACAGCCTGCACATGAATGAACTGAGACTGAGATGCTTACCCCACCAGAGTGCTAGTACATTCAAACCTAAGAGAAATACGTAGATGTACTGGGTTTATTAGTCATCGATGCCGTTCGAGCTCATTATTGTAAATAATAATTGAGCTGGTTATGTTTTGGGTTTACTATTACAGGATCGAAGGTCTGAAGCAAGAACAGGCCGGCTGAATGGCAAGCTTGGATAATGTAAGCAGCGCAGTTAGCGCTGCTGAAATAAATAAGACGTCCTGGTCAACTTATAGGTGACGATGCCGGAGCACAGGGAATGTATTGCCATTCAGTTGCTGGAATTATTTACAGTATTGTACTTTGACTACGTTGCAACCTGTTGCAAGATGTATTGCCATTCAGTTGCTAAAATTATTATACTTTGACTACGTTGCAACTTCCCTGATAGTATTATCTAATCTTGAGCAGTGAAGATATTCTGGATGACTGAACTGAAACCAATCACGTGTGCAGATTCATCAAAACAATTTACACCTGCTTGTGCAAAACAAACATGCAAGGCCATATATGCAAGTCCATATGCATGGATGAATAGATGCACACAGCCTACTTGGCTGCAGTTAAACTAAACCGCATACAAACATATACATACACAAAAGACAAAATGGCACTAGCAATCCCCAATCTCTCCCCTTTTAAGCAGTAGTAGTACATCTTAGCAAGTAATTACATCACAACTCAGTGGTTCATGGGCGGCCTGGAAAAGAAGCAGCCCCCCAGTGGAAGAACTATACAACTCGCCCTCCACGAATCACATACTCATCCAGCCCAAAACACTGGACTCCGCAGCAGCAGCACTCACAAACCTCTCTAGGACTAGCGCCGGCGTGTAAAATGCCGGCGCGTCTACACCATCACCATCATCATCAGACACCATAAGAAACTCACGAGAACTTGGAGGTGTTGAGCCTGCCCCACCACTTCCGCTTGGCCGAGTTGGGGGAGGACTCGTTGCCGCCGCCGCCGCCGCCGCTCGCGAGCTTGTTCAGGATCACCTTGGTCTCCCTGATGCGGGAGCCGAAGTCCTTCTTCCACGAGTCGAAGTTCTGCTTCAGCCTGCGGAGCTCCACGTCCGGGTTCAGGCTCGCGTCCGCCTGCCCGGACTTGACCTCCACCAGGAACTTGGCGTCGTCGGCGAACACCTGGCTCCGCTGCTCAAGCTCCTCCGCCAACCGCCCGATGACGCTCATGCTGGCGTTCATCTCGCGCCCGGTGATCCGCGGCGCCGCCGCCAGCTGCTGGGAGGAGCCCCCACCGACGTGGTTCCCGTTGCTCTCCCAGCTCTGCTCCACGGACGAGTCGGACATCCGAGGCGTCTCGTCCAGGGCCAGGCTCTTCTTGGCCACCGACAGGCTCGACTGCAGCGACCGCATCTGCTTCTGCCACATCTCCTCCATCGCCTTCATTTTCTGCTCGTATTCTAGCCACCGGTTCTCGTATTGCTGGAGCCGCTGGTGTAGCATCTCGTTCTCCTCGTCCTTCTCTCGAACTGTCGCCTCGGCACGAAGGATTCGCCGTTGTAGCTCGGCCAGGAAAGACGCCTTGATCAAGATTTGGTCGCCGTCTGCCTCCTGAAATAATTTAATTCATGGGTTTAAGCGCGAGCAGATAGTGTAAACAAATTTTCTGCAGTTCCAAATGAGAAACATTACTAGCATGGACATCATATTTTAGATAGCATAGAAACAGATATGCTGTGTACCTTTTTCGACTCGAATTCTCTCAACACGTTCAGTAGATCGACATTGCCGGCGCATCTTCTAACAAGGCAGCCGCGGATACCTTCATATTATGCGAAGACAATAGGGAACCAGAAATAGTGAGTCATACTGCCACTTCTATCTTTGCAGAGTCTGACGAGAATGAGGAAAATCTTCTTACCAGATTGTATAACCACTGAAGCCTTCCGTATCTTGATGAAGTATCTTCTTGCACGCCAGCCTCTTAGATTTTTCTGCACAAGAGTGGCTGCCCTATGTTTCCTCAACAGAGATGAATAACTTTGCCTTGCATTCTCAGCACGAATGACTGCAAGATGTGAAGAGCAACCAGCCCATACAGTAAGCATGAGCAGGAGAGAATGATACAGCAACAAGAAATACAGTAAAATGCATAAAGCAGCGGGGCTTGGATACCGTACATGATTGAAGAGCCAAAACTCCTCTGATTCGTTCACTTGCATGGCGCCGTGCTTGATACCCTCGGAAACAACTTTGAACCCTTAAAACACCATGCAGAGTACGATTCCGAGTATTCTCAAGGTTGCCAATCTTCAGTTCCCAAAAAAGAAGCAACACAAGATAGTGACTTAAAAGCTTAGTAGTAGATGAATGTATAGATAACCACTCAAACTTCAAAGACAGCATAATTATGAATTATAAATTTTAGAAAGCAACTTTAAACATGTGATGTCAATTCATATAAGTATCATAGGCCAACACCTCTACTTGAAAATATGTCAACCTGATATGCAATAAAGTACAGATGAACAAACACGGTGATACAGCATTTTCCAGAAATACATCGCTTCACAAGGAAAAGAAGGCAAGCCAAACTGACACTGCCGTGTACACTAGAAGAACGAGAAGCGCCAGTTGTCATTCACTAAACAAAACACCAGATGTAGTTCAAAAATTTGTGAACCGTGAGCCCTTGTGCTCTTGGCATGCTCTTTGGAAAGCATCCCTACCTTGATACCTGTTTGGTGCATTTTTCTTGTATATATATTTTATTGTTTTTTCTATTTATGAAACTTTGTTGTTTATAGATCAGTGCTGCCGTACTACCTGGATCTTTTGGATCCCAATTTCTGTGTATTTTTTACTCCTTACTTTAGTGTATGCTTAGTACGATTCATCCCGACTAGGACAGTAGAATATATAAATTTGGTATCTTACTGCCTCTACTAGCAAATCACTGAATGTACTTATTAATGGCCTTGCTAGACAACAGCAAATCAGTGCACTAGCAAATCACCAGCATATCAGCCGAATATCAAATTACTAAGCTGCCCTGTTGTGAAATATTGGGCAGTATAAGGAATCCTTATCTAATTACTTGTCTACTGAAAGTGAAACCCAGTGAGTACGAGAAGAATAGAGAGTGTAAACAAAGTAGCAGTATAATGTATGGAATACAACAATAAAGGCATGTTAATAAATGAAACAAAGACTGCTTGACTGACCTGACCAGTTCGGAAGAATAACTTTGTGTAGCCAACTTGATACATCTCAGGCAAAATGTTGAATTGATGAAGAATTGCAACCGAAACACTAAGTGGATCTTGAGACGCAACATCCTCAAGAAGAAGAAAACCATACCTGATATAACTTGAATCGTTAACATCTTGGACACAACAAAAATCAGAAGCATAATACAGATATACAGATATTTGAATTACCGCCGAGCAAACTTCTGATGAGTCATTCTCGTTGGGTACCCAGATCTTGAAATGCGCACAACTTCAAGAACCCCGCAGCATTTCAGTTGTTGAAGCACAAGTTCTTGTCCGTAAATGGCAGGGAGTTGCAAATTATTTGGTTTAATACAACGTATGAAGTGTGGTGTTGTGCTTTCAAGTCTTTGCATAAGTTGGAACAATTGTCCCTGTGAAACATTTAAACAAACGGTTGTTAACAGTTGATCTGATTCATTCAAGATCTCCTTAGAACTTACTTTGGGGCCACAAAGGTTTTTACCTTAAACTTCATTGCTACACTTAACTTCTGCGAATCAGCAACACTAGGCCTGTATGGTACGGATTCTAGATTATCAGATTGAGCAAGCATCTTAGATGCAAACGTTTGTGGTATAGATAATTTGCATTTGGCAAGGAACTGAATCGAGTCCATGTGCAATAAATCTCTGTTCTTCTCCAGAAAACCCGATGTGTCATACGCCACCTAATCATCAAAGAAATGGAAATGAAGTTGGTAAATGGTAAAAGAAAGACTGATGTGAACATAGAACTGGATATTTGACAACTCCCAACCTCTCCTGCATAGTGACGGACAGTGAAAGCCTTGCCTCTTTCTCCTCTGAAGCAAGAATTAGTGTCAAGATGTTGCTTCAGCTTGTTTGCAAAAGTAAGGTCTGTGGCATTAGGGAATGTAGATTCCTCATCCAGCAGAGACAATAACCCCAGTGGTTTCTGTATCCAGTAAGAGAAGTAAGCAAGATAAAGAATCCCAGACATTTTTATCCAGTAAGAGAAGTAAGCGAGTTTTATTTTCTTTATTTTAATTTTGCCACAAGACATCTACAGAAGTCATTAAACTCCAGCAAGGTTAAGAGGTATGTTTGGTTTGTGCCCAAGGTTGTCATGCCGAAAAGTTGAGCCAAAATTTTGGTTGAGGTTTTGCTTGCCAATTGATTGGCCAACATTGGCTAGAAAACTGAACTAGAGTTGGTAAAGAAGCATTGTTATGCCAAAAAGATGGTCTTTGTCCAAACAGAGGCCAATGGTCATGTCCAAAAAAAATTGTAGGGTACACTTTGGTCCATATCCAAACATACCATAACCCAATATACACCTTGGTTGGAAACCCAGAATCCATTGTGATAAGCCAGTTATATGTTCCACCCTTGTTTTCCCGATGCTAGTTATCATCATGGTTTGAGAAACCAGTAACTACATTTACTTGTACAACGTTAGGATGGGTCAATCACGGAGTATTTACCAAGTTTGTAGGACCCCTGTATTCCTAAAAATGGAAGTATTTGCATATTGGTACAATCTGAAATCTGCAGGCTTTACTTTGAGTGATGTGGAGACCTTCTATCACATTCTATTTTTCTAGTAGTCAATTTTTGTCTCTTAGCTAAGAATGATTGAATGCTATGGGAAAATAGCACTTGCAGTAAATTTATACTTGGAATTTTGCAAGTTAACCACTTTCCAGCAAAACAAAGGCATTCCCCCTCTGCTTATGTCAAATAAAATAGGCATGTGCTTTTTAAGGAAGTACTAGTAGAATTTAAAGCGAAGGGGAGCCTTGGCGCAGCGGTAAAGCTGTCGCCTTGTGACAATGAGGTCACGGGTTCGAGTCCTGGAAACAGCTTGCAGAAATGTAGGGAAAGGCTGCGTACAAAAGACCCGAAGTGCTCGGACCCTTCCACAGACCCTACGCAAGGGGGAGCTACGTGCACCAGGACTGGCAGAATTTAAAGCATTCCAGCACAGACTAACATATTTATGGTTTCTTGATGATGACAACAATGAAGAAAATGTACAGGTCCATACTTTCTCAAATAGATTCAAGCAATCCTGGTTGTCCTCAAACTCAACCTTAGCCCAGTCAATGCCATCTTCAACATATTCCTGATCACAAAAATGACATATTTTTAGAAAGTTACAAGAAAATCAATAAATCGTGGAGTGACTATACAACAATCTCGCCTTTCTGAATTTAGCCAATATAAAGGATTAGAAATAGCAATCTCAAGAAGCACATGCAATACATTTTAATCTCAACAGATAAGGAAGAACATTACAGTTGTGACAGAAATTGAAGCCATAATCAGTAAGAGAAGTTCACAGAATAATAGGAGCATCAATACTCTTTTACTACCTCCGTTCCTAAATATAAATCTTTTTAGAGATTCCAATATGGACTACATACGGAGCAAAATGAGTGAATCTACACTCTAAACTACGTTTATATACATCCGTATGTAGTCCATATTGAAATCTCTAAAAAGACTTATATTTAGGAATGGAGGGAGTAACTTTTAAGTATTTTTTTTCTTTACTGAGTAGTGTGAAAGTATTGTGAAGTCAATAAAAGAACAAGAATGATCACTACAAAATGTACACCTGCTGGTACCAGAAACTAAGTAAAATTGCAATGCTGCAAAACATGCACCTGAAAGTCAAACAACAACTCACCTCTTGCTCAAGCTTAAACAAATGGCGGTTGAAATGTTGTTGTAGCCTCTCATTGGCATAATTAATGCAGAACTGTTCAAAACTGTTTTTCTGCAAATTGATAGCGTATCATGAGAAAACATTTGACAATGAAAAAGTGAAAATGCAAGCCAAAGGGAAGTGCATTACATCAAATGATTCAAAGCCGTAGATGTCAAGAATACTGATTGATCTCCCAGTTCGACGCTTGCCAACTGAAAGGGACTTGTTAATTTGTTCTACAAGCCACTCGAACAAACTGGCATAGAGTGCTTTGGCCAGAGCATCCCGTGTGTCAGTTGCCTGCAATATCCAAAGAGAGGTAGATGTGTAAGAGATGTAAATCAAATAGAACTTCATGGCTAGTAATTTGCCTAGCCATTAGTTGAGAAATCATGCTAACCTGTGTAAGGGTAAGCTTCTGGACAATATTCTCATTATTAACTTTCATGTGCCGCTTTGACAAAGCTAAATTGAGATCTTCAATACTGCAGCCAAGAAGTCGTGAAACCGTTTCCGCAGCTGAAATAAAACTTATTTTGTTAACTTTATAAAATAGAACCAGCCAGCGATACAAATGCTAATTTGTTTTCAGATCTTCACATTGCGGTATGTTATACTAAAACATTGAACAAAATTGACGAAAATACACAGCAGTAAAGGTACCATCAGTATTTAAAACTGATGATATACAACAGTATGTTAACCAAATCATCACCAGATACCATAATATTGTGGAAGTTATGGTTCATATAACCATATTAACGACTGAAAGCACACATGTTCTTTTTACCTTCTTCTACAGTGATCTCAACATGATTTTCATTATCAATAATTGTGAAAGAGACATCTCCAAGCCAGAGCACAGCTGAAACCATTGCGAAAACATTATCTTGGTCCTCCTGGCTGATATGGACGATGTTCATGGCTTCCTATTAAAAATATAAGTCAACAAACATGACAGTACACAAGAACAACTACAGGCATGATAATGCCTTCTATGGAATTAGCCTTATATAGCGACGTATTTATTGTTGTGCCCCAGGTAATGTAAAAGAAGGTATTTTAATTAGGAGGCAACAGTATATTATACCGTTACAGCACGAAACATTTCGGCATCATCCACGCCAGCAATTGAATAGCAACAACTCTGTTTCAGATATTTGTATTCATCCACCTTCTTCAAATTCAACTTCTCTGTATCAAAACATTGCACAGAAAACCATGTACAACTAAGTATTGTGCAATGCAAAAGTGTGGAGCAAAGTCAATTGTCGATGGAAGACACTGTAGTATCTATGTTGAAAGCCGAGCAGTACAAATAGTAGTTCTTGTAATAAGCAGGACGAAAAGGACTATGTTCAAAAGAAGTTTGAGAGGATATACTAGGCTGCCATCACCTGTACAACTGTATGAACCAAATAAGCCAGCGACTAACAAATTCAGACAGGATGAATAGATTATGTACCTCTGAGTGTCGTTGGAGCACCAGCACATAGCTGATAAAATATATGGTAGGAACGCTCACCGACTGCACACTGTACAACCCTTGACTACCATAGTGGAAAAGTTTGGATTAGGTTACTTATCCTAAAACAGTGTTTAGGAGAAAAAAGATAACCACAAAATTAGAAGTTACCTTCTCGAGTAGAACTGTCCAATTGTGCATGCAGCAAGATCATTAGAAAATTTCATCAATAAAAAACATAAAATTAAATTTAAACCAGAAAATGCTAATGGTATAAAGCAGGTACACTCGGTAGAATCTGCATACATGTTTGAACCATGGCACCACATATTCTTCCAGTCGTACTGAAATGAATTTCGATGAGCTTTCCCTGTAATAAAAAATATAAGAATATTAGCCAAACTTTGTTCGCGTTACAGTATTGTGATAATCATAAGAAAAAACTTACGAAGCGACTTGAATTATCATTTCTTAATGTCTTTGCATTGCCAAAAGCCTCGAGTATTGGGTTAGTCTGTAGGATCTCATACTCTATGCCACTTCCACCTCCAAGTGAAGCCAGATACTGCATGGCAATCTTTGCAGTTTCTGTTTTTCCTGCTCCACTCTCACCACTACATAGAAAATGGCATCACTCATTCATTTGCTCACCATATCATGGTTTAAGTAAAAAAGAAAGACAATTGCTTAAATAATGTCAATGAAAGAAAAAAGTTGAAAGTGCAAACTGAAGTGTAAGTTATCATGCACAGTGAACCTTTTAAATCAGCTACGGTAAATTTATTAGATTTTTGCAGTGTACTACTCACTGTTTATTCCAATCTAAGGCGATGCAGAAAAATCTACCACATTTATTACTTACTGGTGAACCATGTGAAGGAAAAGGAACAGGTACATGAGATTATAGGGTTGGTGTGTGCCTATTGCATCTGTTGGAACCGGACTATTCTCAAGTCCCAATTTTTGTATGACAAACAACCGCGCATATTTTAATATCCCAGTAGGACCCTTGTAGTGTGAACTGAAATCATGGACAATGCATGAGACAATTATAGGGTTGGCGTGTGCCTATTGCATCTGTTGGAAGTGGACTACTCAAGTTCCAATTTTTGTATGATAAACAACCATGCATATTTTAATATCCCGGTAGGACCCTCGCAGTGTGAACTGAAATGATGGACAATGCATAAGACGATTAATATAAGTACATTTCACTGGTTACATGACTATTTATTCTGTTCAGCTGACAGAAAAAAGTAGCAGAAAATGCAAAGTACCAATCCCAAAAATACATATTTCATGTGGCTCCGCTATCTATTACTCCCTCTGTAAACTAATATAAGAGTGTTTAGATTACTAAAGTAGTGATCTAAACGCTCTTATATTAGTTTACGGAGGGAGTACATATCAATTCAGGTGCAAAGTTATTACAACATGAATCCCACTGAATGCTTCTTAGTTCTTACTGAAAAAATAGAAGATACCAACCTTATAATAATGGACTGGTTAACTTCATCTGCAAATGAACATATCAATTAGTTAGGCATAGATGTAGATGATTTTCCTCAGAAAATTGAAAGATCATACCAGCAAGAAAGATGTACTAATAGACTGACCTCTTTTCATTTCACGAAGCGCTGAATCTGCTATTGCATACACATGTGGACTGTCCATTGTTTTGTTTTTATATGCTTTAATATACCCATTACCATACAGTGCAACCTTCTTAAAAGGGTTGACGGCCACCAAAACTGGACCTGCTTTAGTCTACAATGCAATAGCATATCACTAAGAAATTCATTGAACTCCAGAAGAAAAGACAAGGTTCTAATCTATCCTCACATAAATCATGTCTTGTGAATATCTGTACTGCAAGTTGTACAGCACAGATGGTTCACTTAGATAACTCAGCTGCATAAGATCATCCACTCCATCAAGAATTTCAGGATTTGCAGGTTGAAGGCTCTCCGTTTTCAATCTTAGAACCTTCAATTGGAAGAAGGAGAGTCAAACTATCATAATTTCAAAGAGATAATAAGATCTTCCACGCAGATTTTAGGTAGCTTACTTTTCCTTCAGGAACCTTTAGTACAGACTCGTCACCAGAGGTAGTAATCACGGTGCATAAGGCCCAATCACCATTTGGAAGCTGGCAAAAAACTCTATGCTTCTGCAACAAGTGTTAGGTAGAAGGTAAATTAGTGTCTTACTCCAAGTTGAAAAACAGATACAAGCATATCAATTGTATAAGAATGATAACAACCTAGAAGTCAAGAACTAGAGAAGAACACATTCCTTGAACTCTCGCCAAAACTTCGCATGGCGCCTTCCTGGCATTGCAACGTCAAGTGGCAACATTTATAACTGCAGTACCGTGGACAACAACCTAAGACCATCTACAACCGGACTGGGCAAATATGACCCCATAAGCGTCTGCGGACAGCGCCGGCCCGCCCCTCATTTGTCCGTGTGTGCAGTCGTCCCCTCATATGCAAACCCTCAAATCCATACAAAAACGTGCAACGTAGATTTCAACACATGTACTTCATTGCACATAGTTCACATTGTCCGGACATTACATAGGGGAGTTGTACATACCATGAGAGACTACCAAAATGATGGCATGTTCTACTACTTCATCATAACTAAATTAACACTATATAGATATACATAGTCTAGTTCATCACCTACGGTTGCCCTTGCCCTTGTCCTCGTGCTCGCGAAAGTAGTGGTCAAAGACACAGTAGGGGTCGAGGCGGATCTGCTCGGCGCCAGAGCTGGAGGTGTCGGACACGGCATTGGACATGTTCAGATCCTCCTCCTTGGGGGGGCGGCCGGCGAGGGCACGGACGGCCCGGGTTTGCTCCACAACGAGGTCACGGGCAGCTCGGGCACGCCGCTTAGCCCGGATCCAAGCATGGGCATCCTCGTCGCCGGCCGCCGCTACGCGACATGCCTTCTCCCTTTCACGGCGGGCACGATCGTCCCTCGACCCCGGCCTTGCACATTGACCTCCGACTCGGAGTCCGAAGCCGCAAGGACAAGGATCCAACGCCGGCCAGCCGGTCCAACATGGCAGACGCGTCCGGGCAGCCCCATATCCACCCCACATATGGGTCGGACAGCCTGGACCAACATGGCAGACGCGTCCGGGCAGCCCCATATCCACCCCACATATGGGTCGGACAGCCTGGACGTGGGTTTTGGGTTCAGGTGGTGTCCGAGGTGCCGCCCGGACGTTTGGGGTGTGTGTGTGTGTGGGGGGGGGGGGGGGGGGGGGGGGGGGGGGGTCCCGGTTGTAGATGCTCTAAAGCATCTCGAAATGGAATTACATCTTTGGCATCTATGTACCTCAGCCTAGCACTTTACAATTGTTTTTACAGGTTACTGGAAATAAGCTCTACACCTGGTTAATGCAGGAATTCAATCAAACTACCAAAAAAGAAAACTCGGAATAATAGGTGTTCACAGATTCAGAAACCACAAAACACTTCAGTCGGAGCTGACCAAATTTCAAGCATTATATCCATATAAATTCTGGCATTCCAGAAGTGTCGGAAAACAGAAAGGGCAAAAACGAAGGGGGAAAAGCCACCTTTTTAGCACCGTAGGAGCTGGTGTCACCCCATCTGGTGTCGCGCGGTGAGGGGCCAGCAGCTGCCGCCGGCGACGGACTCCGCGGCGCCGCGGCTGCAGAGGACGCTGAATCGGCCTCCCCGCCACCCCCAGCACTCTCCTCCTCCGTCGTCGTCGCCTTGGAGCTGTAGGGAGAGTCGGCGTCTCCCTCGGGCGGCACCGCATCCCCTTCCTCGTCCGCCGCAGCCCGGCGCCCTACGCCGTTGGGCGCCGGGCCGGGCTCGACGCCAGCACGCGCGGCGGAGTACTTGTAGTCGAGCGACATGGACCGCGCGGGCTGCACCTTGGCGGGCCCGCGCGGGCGCAACGCCGCGGACTTCCGCACGGACCGCACCTCCACCGACGCCATCGCCGGCCGGCGCGCCCGAGATCACCCCGCGGAGGACCCAAAACTCCCGCCTCCGACGGGATCTCCGCGCTGACCACCTCAAATCCACAGACCTCCTCCCAGCGCCAATCCACTCTCGGCGAACAACTCCCAAAATTCTACAGAAAACCGCAGAAAAACACCAGCGGACTAGCCGATCTGGGAAACCGCCGAGGCCTCAGGAATGGCAGCGCGCGCGAGCTCCCTCTCCCTGAACCCGTGGAGACGCGTAACCCCGTGGCCGTGGGCGTGGCTCCTCCTCCACAGGCGCAGCAGCTCGCGTGCGCCTCCTTCCCTCTCTCTCTTTCCCTCGGGGTGAGAGAGCCAGCGACAGGGACAGAGTCACCACACCAGAGAGAGAGGGAGAGAGAGTGGGGGAGGAATATTTTAATGGAATTAAGGCGCCTCGCTTTTAGTATCCGGGACGAATTACGTGGTGGTGGTGGTTTAAAAATGTTCAAATCTAAATGGGGGTGGCCGGGTGGGTGGAGGGGGGAAGGTTTTGAATCCGCCACATGGCAATGCTCTCCTCGCACTCACAATAATTCTAGTTCGGCCGCTGCTGGTGGCAGGATCAGGATGGATTCATCAGATCCAGGGGAAAAAAGTGTGGCTGGCATACGAGTCAGGAACGGGTGGCCTGCCTCGCGGTGACGGCGCGCTAACGGCTCCGGCCGTTGTTCCCTGCCCAAAATGCCGACGATGGCCTCAGGTTTCAAAGAATTATTATCAGGGACGATGTGCAAAAAAAGAAAGAATTATCAGGGACTAGGATGATTCTACGGGAGAGGGAAAATGCTGGGGACAGGTGTCTCCGTGCTCGTGGTGAAAGAAAGGCATCTCTTGACTTTTATTCTTGGACAGTGCTGTCGCATGTTTTAGTCCAAACCGTTTGTTAAGCATGTTCGTTTCTATATATGGTTTCTGCTTTCTTTTCTTTTCTTTTCTGGAGTCGTAAATGATGAGTAGTAGTAGTAGTTTTTCAACATTTCATGAGAAAGAATACATACATTGATGGTACGAAATGTGCCTTTGGTGTGATATTCTTTCTACTGAGATGTGCAAATTGCTGAAATAGAAAGAAAAAACTCAAATTAAAGGATCCATACGCACTTAGAACAAGGACGAAAATAAAGGGGATCTCTGGTTCTCCATCTTGCAGGATGTTTGGCTGTGCTCGATTTCAAATAACAAGCCGGCAAAATTTTAAAACATACTCCTTCCGGATGTTTACACGAGCTCCTGGTCAATGTTATCTTCACTCTGTTTTACCCGTTATGTTTGAGTATAATAATTTCGCTCCTGCTAGAGGGACTGATTCAGCATTTTACAGGTGGCCTCGTACGTCAGAGGAAAAGCGGATTTTGCAGAACTAAACCGACAAAAGGTCACACGACCACTCGCTGACAAGTGGTCCAGATACCTCTCCACCACGTAAGCTGCTGCTAACGGTTAGTGCGAATGACTTTTCAGCCCCTAATGTTGAGAGTTACATTGGGTACACGGACGTAATTGTCAGGCCGGGAAAGAAATGCACGCAAAAACGTGGCCGGCCGGATAATACGGCAGTGGTGGGTAAACAAATACCGACCGACCTCTCACTACGCGGCAGGAAGACCGGATGAGGGCCCTGTTTGGTTTCGTTAGTTTGGGTTAGTTTGGACTCAAGTAATTCAAAAATATCTAAACAGGAAGATTAGTTTGGGTTAGATGCATCTAACCCATTCAAAAAATCTAACCCACTCAAAAGGTGCTTATTTGGGTTAGTTCTTGGGACCACTAAAAAAACACATTTTTCTCTCGCTCTTCCCACAACAGATCCCTCCCCATTTCCTCGAAGGTTTTTGTCATTTCCCTTCCTCCTCTCACACCGTCTATGAAGGCGCCTCGCCGTATCCGCGCTCCCGTCCACCGTCGGTAAGTAGCCCCGCCCTATCCTCCCGTTCCAACCCTCTTGTCTCCCCGCGCCCCTTCCGCCCGCCGGTAAGCAGTCGCGGCTCCTTGTGCGGCCCATTCTCGTCGGCCTCGGCCAGCGTGACTCCGCAGGGACGGCAGATTCGGCTGGCGGGCCGCGCGAGAGGCCAGCGCGGCTCCTTGCCGAGCGCGTCCCAGTCTATCTCGGCCAGGGCTCGCTCCGCCAAATCCAGCAGGAAATAGGGCTCAAAGTAGCCAAATGATTGAGGAAGAGCATTTATTGTCAATCTAACCCTGCCATCTAAACACCTTTTTGGTTAGAGTTAGTTCAGGTTGGTTCAAGGTTAGAATTTAACTTTAACCTCTAACTGAGTTAGAGTATCCAAACAGGGCCAAGGTCCAGCGCCAACGTCTCGTCCCGTTTTGAACAGCAGCCGCAAGATGGGGATCGGACGGACACGAGCGCGTCGTCAAGTGCGGCTCGCAAGAACGGGTCTCCATGCGCCACAGGACGGCACCCCATTTTTGTCTCTGTTCGTTTCGATCCATTCGAAAACTGCATGTACACGTGTATGTAGGCGCCGTCCAAACGGTTTCTGCTTCCACCGTCTTCTCGAGCAGTATCGTTTGTGACAAATGGAGGTTTGTTTTTACAGCAGCTCATATGAACTATAAAATCTATAAACATTAAAAAACAAAAATAATCTGAATTTTTTTGTGAAAAATGTTTTCAATACTTGCAAAGTTTCATCATGAAATGATACCCGTGAAAGTCGTGGCAAAAAAACGATGCTCCAAAAAAGTTATGAGCACGAGTACTGTTTTTTTTTCACCGACTGCCACAAATATCATTTTATGATGAAATTTTGCAAGCATTAAAAACATGTGTCAAATGTTTCCACAAAAGATCAAAGAAAATTACTTTTTCTGGATTTTATTGTTCACTCAAGCTCATATGAGCTCGAGCTCGTGTCCCATGTAAAGCATCTTCATCCGGACCTTCCACCTCCCTGTTTTGTCCAGACATTGTTCAAGAAAGAAAACCTCTCCAACTTGACCTTTCAAACCTAGTTCATTTTGTTCGGATTGTTTGACACCCCAAACCTAGCCCATATATGGGGTGGATTTGGGGTTGAATGCTACACACCCGCCACTTCAGACACTACATGTCGAACCCATCTCAAAATCGCCCTAGATCGATCCCCACCCCCACCCTTAGCCAACCTTCTTCGTGTATATGTCCTCATATCGCGTCATGCCCTGCCCATTCCCCCCTACCCTATCTTCATCATCGTCCCACATCCGTCCCAGATGTCCTTGCTGCCCCAGTACGTCCTACATCGCCCTACACGTTCAGCTTGTTTGCACATTTGTAGGACACATAGATTCGTCGGGGATGAGCTTGTTTACGCGGATGTTGAGGGGTTCATCCAAACACCGTCGGAAGACGACGATGACTATGAAGAAAGTTGATGATGATGATGATGATGATGAGGAGGAGGAGGAGGAAGAGGAGCATCTTCAACAAATGGAGAAGGAAGATGAACGTGTTTTCACTTCATGGGGTTATTCAGGCAGAATAGTTGTTGCTGAGGATAGGATAAAGGGACATAGAATCTGTAGGATGACCACTTCAAAGCCAACCTGGTATTTCATAAGGGCTTCTCTTTTGCATCGCTTCTGGATGTGCAGGCATTTGTTCCTGCGCATAGCGGCAGGTGTAAGGGAGTAGGGCGTAGCCAGGCACAGGGTTGTCAGGACTGTGACCTAGGGCGTGGAGTGTGCTTTCTTTGTTTAGTGTAGCGATCGGAGGGTCCAGGCAGCCCGAAAACCCCTGCTAATATCCACCTACTATAAATAGCAACCAACCACTTACCTATTTTGGAGAACCCTAAAATATAGGTTTATTGTCCCATCCGCCACCGCCACTCTCCTCGGGATCCAATCCCACAGCAGCCCAACTCCTAGCGCCAACTCCTCGTCCAGGAGCTCTCGAGGCTAGACTCCTCCCGGCACCTCGCCCTGAGCTCGACCCCGACATCCTTCACGCTGGTCCCAAGCCACCGGAGCACCACCCCAGCACCAGCGCGCTGCGCCTCTTCCCAGAGCTCCACATGGCTGCCCCGACCACCAGCTGAAACTCGACACTGCTCCTCCTCCCCTCCCTTGATTTCTCTCCTTTTCCTGCCATCTCCTTATGATTTTCCACGCCATGGCCGCCTCTCTGCAGGTCGTCAACGCGCTTGACGTGATCAAGTCGCCTGAGCTCCTGCACCCTCTGCCATCGCCCGAATCCGTCCGCCCCGACCCTGTTCCTGGTCTCGTGCACCCTTTTCGGAGCCAAACCGCCGTCGCACCCGCTCCCCACACAATAGTTGTCTTATGCGCAAAAACAACCGTTTGCGAGAAGTTGAGGCAAAAATAGCCCCTCCGACAGCCCCCATAAACCCGAATTTTTTATGAGAACCCGTATAATTTCCCCCCAACTTCCCTCCCCTTTACGTGAAGATAGCGTTCTTGTATAATTTAGCAGGCTCAAACTTTAGGAAAGGAGTGCCTCGCACAACCCCCGTGCACATAGGCCACCGCCATGCAAGGCAGCCGCCGTCAGGCCGCGCCCCTGCCCACACGTGCCGCCAGGCCTGACCGCTGCCACACCGCCCCACGTCACACCTCGCCGGCTCGCGCGTGCCACTGACTTGCGGGCCCTAGGTCATTAACTAGGCTTGTTTAATAAAAATAAAAAATTAGGAAAAAATGTATGAGAACGGAATATAATAGTTGTGAAACAACTTTATCTAAATTTAGTGGTGCGATTCGAACTAGGGATGTTATTACTACTCTGAGAGTTTTTCTTTTCTTTTTGATGCGGGTGTACTACACCAAGAGTTTAATGTTTTCTTATAGTATACTCCCCCCGTCTCCAATTACTTATTGTTGAAATGAATAGAAATGGTTATATTTAAAATTAAAAATATGTTTAGATATATCTATTTCTACAATAAGTAATTTGAGAAGAAGGGAGTACGATTCAAACCACCTTAGGGATATCATGTATTGCATGTGGTAATCAATTCAAACAGTTAAAAAAAACACCTTGGATATATAAAATCTAAAATGGCACGCCGTAGTTAATTCCCTCATCGAATGAAATCGGTCGATCACGAGAGACGGATCATTTGGAGCACGCAAAAGGAGAATATTTGTCATATTGGCCCCTATCTTTTCAGTACCGTGATAAGCTTAACTAATACCCAGTCCGTGCCCTTTTTTCTAATCACGGCAAAGTCATTGGTTAATTAATCAACCTCGTGCTCTGGATGTACTTGTTGGTACGTCGTCGGGCATGTGCCGATGTACGTGAGGAGCTTTCCTCACGAGCTCCCTACGGAAAAGGGCCATTGATGGGATCGAGGCTTTTCTTTTAGTGATGAAGAGAGGAAAAAGGAGTTTCCCGGATGAGTGCCCACTTTTGACTCGCTTGCTCCGGCCGGTGGGTTCGTGCCTGGGTTCGGAAGCCATAGCTCAAAGCTTCAAAAGAAGTCCTGAAAAAAATGTACACATATAGAAATTAGATGAAAAAAAATTAGCATACAAATGACTACTCCCTCCAATCCAAAAAAAAGTGCCATCGCTGTAATTCAAATTTAAACTAAAGCTGAACTAAAGCCACGACATTTTTTTTAGGGGGGTCGGAAGGTATACATTCTTAGTTAAGTTTTGCATATGTAGTGCACATCTATATGTTTTTTCTTCTAGCCCAAATCATGAACCAACTTATGGTTAGATAATTAGTTGTATGGTTGTACTGCTCGCTCATCAGAGACAAACTATATGTTTGACACCCAATACGCATATGCGTGTGTCTAGGTTATTGCTCATGTTTCTAAAAATAGTGTTTTTTGGTTTCTTTTTGGCGATTCGGATTCACCAGAGCATGTCAAAGCTATTTCACATGTTCTCCAATATATGGTTCGGGATTACGAGCATATTGTTTCCGCACTCTAAAATAGTCCACTCTCTCTCCCTCTCTGCCCCCTCTCCCTTTCTCTCTCTTGACTATTTTAGAGCTCTCTCTTGTTCCACGTTGTTTTCACTCCCATTCATAATGGACGTGTTTGGTAGGCTGCATATACCTCAGCCAGGCCCGCGCGGGAAGAAAAAGGCCCGTTTGGTTACCCCATTTACTGTTGGGCATGCATAGCACGAACATTAAAGCACCTCTGGGCCTGCATCCTTGGGAACGCTTAAATCGGTCGTTTTTCCTCAGCCAGGCCCGAGCGATGCAACCCTAGGCACGTGGGCGTGGGCGGTTGCACACGTGGGTGCGGCCCCGAGACGTTGCGTTGTTTCCAGACGCGTCGTCATAAATTACCCTCACCCCCCTACTCACCGCTCTCTCCCCTCTTCCCCACTCACACCGGCGGCGGCGACGGTGGTGACCACCTGAGCTCTACTGCGAATCGATCCAAGACGGCGGCAGCAACCAACGGCGCGACTGCAGACCTCCACTGGAGCGCATCGACCATGGCGGTAAGACCTCGTCCTCTCTATACATTCACTGCTTTCGACTCGGGCTAGATTCGATTAGAGCACGCTATTGAAGAGTTAGGGAGGGGATTCAACACATCGGGGGGGATTAACATCAATCGATTGTGCATCTACGGCTACTAGGCTCATAGGTTATTTTACGATTACATCAGGGGCGGGGATTGGATTGTTTAGCCGCGGCGACCCTGGAGTCGCGTCGAGCGGGGGGGGTGGTGCGAGGGGGGCGTAGTCATCTTCTTTTCTTCCTCATCGTCTTCGTCAAGAACGATGGGTCTTGCACGGTCGCCTGCCGCCGGCGCCCTGGCCACCATCTGCACCTCATCGTTGTCGGACTTCGGCGACCCGAACGTACTACTCTAGTACACCCCGGCACGCTGGTCTTGAGGCGCCTGTACTGACTGTACTTGGCCCATCTTGCCCGTTGTCAAGCGTCACCGGAGTCTATCTGATTCATGGCCCAGCGTAGGATGTCCAATGACATCGTGCGCTTGGCTGGGTCCGGACCCAGTGTCTTCAGCTCATCCGGCGTAGCCTTCTTCATCACAATATTGGCCTCCTTGTGCATGTCATCGATGTTGTTGAAGTTCGAGTACACTTCCATGGTGTGCTCGAACTTCTTGCGGTCACCGGGCGAGCACCCAAGGAAGAATGCCCTCCATCCAATGCCCCAGGGGAAAGGGTTGGGGTTGGAGTTGGAGTTCATGTCGAGGAGAGGTGGAAGAGGAGAGGTGGTGAAACAGAGGGGGTTTGAGTGCGGTGCTGGATTAGTAGGGTGGGTTAATATAGGAGCATTAGGCCAATATTAATGAATGCTGACCATTGATATGCGTGTTGTTCATAATGCAGATGGACAAGGGCAATGAGGTGGTGCCACCATTGGAGAAGGGCAAGGAGGTTGTGCCTTCATTGGTCGAAGTGCCAGTGCAGGATCACCCAAGCCCTAAGCGGAGGAACTATGGCCACTTACATTAGGAGTCAGGACCAAACCACTTCTGCAAAGTTATTCTTGCTCTAAAGCTGGAGAGTCTACCATTGCCTCTGGACTTCACAAAGTACTTCCCTGCCATCCCTATAGAGTTCAAGCTGAAGACAAACACCAGATGCGCTTGGAGGGTGACGTTGAGGGTGATCGACGGCAGGGTCACCCTTGATCAGGGTTGGGCCACCTTCGCCGCCGTTCACCAGATCATGATCGGGTACATGCTCACGTTCAAGCAGCTGTCCCCCAATGATACATCTCCATCATATCTACTTTTACAAACTCTTTTGCCCTTGTTTTGGACTCTAATTTGCATTATTTGAATGGAACTAACCCAGACTAACGTTGTTTTCAGCAGAATTGCCTTGGTGTTATTTTTGTGCAGAAATTAAAGTTCTCGGAATGACCTGAAAATTTACGAAGAATATTTTTGGAATAAATAAAAAATACTAGTGAAAGAATCAACTAGAGGGGACCCACCAGCTGACCACAAGGGTGGGGGCGCGCCCCCTGCCTTGTGGATCCTTTGGAGCCCCCCCCACCCTAACTCCAACTCTATATATTCACGTTTGGGGAGAAAAAAACAGAGAGAAGGATTCATCGCGTTTTACGATATGGAGCCACCGCCACCTCCTGTTCTTCATGGGGGGGCAAATCTGGAGTTGTTCGGGCATCCGGAGAGGGGAAATCATCGCCATCATCATCACCAACCTTCCTCCATCACCAATTTTATGATGTTCACCGCCGTGCGTGAGTAGTTCCATCGTAGGCTTGCTGGACGGGATGGGTTGGATGAGATTTATCATGTAATCGAGTTAGTTTTGTTAGGGTTTGATCCCTAGTATCCACTATGTTCTGAGATTGATGTTGCTATGACTTTGCTATGCTTAATGATTGTCACTAGGGCCCGAGTGCCATGATTTCATATCTGAACCTATTATGTTTTCATGAATATATTTGTGTTCTTGATCCTATCTTGCAAGTTGTAGACACCTATTACGAGTTATGATCCGCATACCCCAAGGTGACAATAATTGGGATTCTTTCCGGCGATTACCGTAGTTTGAGGAGTTCATGTATTCACTAAGTGTTAATGCTTTGGTCCAGTTCTCTATTAAAAGGAGGCCTTAATATCCCTTAGTTTCCATTAGGACCCTGCTGCCACAGGAGGGTAGGACAAAAGATGTCATGCAAGTTCTTTTCCGTAAGCACGTATATGACTATATTCGGAATACATGCCTACATTATATTGATGAATTGGAGCTAGTTCTGTGTCACCCTAGGTTATAACTGTTGCATGATGAATGCCATTCGACATAATTATCCATCACTGATCCATTGCCTATGATCTTTTCACATATTGATCTTTGCTATGTTACTTTGTCGTTGCCACTGTTACAATTGCTACAAAACCGCTACTATCACTTTTACCACCGTTACCGTTACTTCCAAACTACTTTGCTACTAAATATTTTGCTGCAGATATTAAGTCTTTCAGGTGTGGTTGAATTGACAACTCAGCTGCTAATACTTGAGAATATTCTTTGGCTCCCCTTGTGTCGAATCAATAAATTTGGGTTGAATACTCTACCCTCGAAAACGGTTGCGATCCCCTATACTTGTGGGTTATCAAAACCTTTTTCTGGCGCCATTGCCGTGGAGCATAGCTCTATTCTTTGAGTCACTTGGGATTTATATCTGTTGATCACTATGAGGAATTTGAAAGATACTAGAACCAAGATTTTTCCCTCTACTGCAAGGGGAGGTAAGGAACTGCCATCTAGCTTTGCACTTGATTCACCTTCTGTTTGAGTAAGCTTGCGACACCTACACCTGCTATTGATTCTAATATGTCGCATGCTATTGATGATGCTACTTCTACTATGAATGATGCTTATGATGCTACTACTTTGCTTGATAAAACAGTGCCACCAGGACAATTACTTGATGAACATCTTGCTAGAGTTAGAACTATTGATTATGCTGAAGATGATGATATTTCTAAAACTGATGAAATTATTGAAAGTGAAAACTTTGAAGCACCTGATAAGACTAGCTCCCCTAGATATGAACTTCCTGTTATACCTCAGGGTTATGTTATGGATGGAGAGGTAGCTAGGGACTTTCTGGCTTGTAACGATAGAGATGATCTTAAGAAATTATTATGCAAGTGGAAAGAAAAATCTTTGAATGCTAAAATGCAATATGATCCTAAGTTTGCTACTTGACCTATCTTTGTTACTGATAAGGATTATGAATTCTCTGTCGATCCTGAGTTAATTACTTTGGTTGAATCTGATCCTTTCCATGGTTATGAATCTGAAACTGTTGTGGCACATCTTACTAAATTGAATAATATAGCCACCCTATTTGCTCATGAGGAAAAACTTCGCTATTACTATATTCTTAAATTGTTTCCTTTCTCGTTAAAGGGTGATGCTAAGTTATGGTTTAATTCTCTTGCTCCTGGTTGTGTGCGTAGTCCCTAGGATATGATTTACTACTTCTCTGAAAGATATTTCCCTGCTCATAAGAAACAAGCCGCTTTAAAGGAAATATTTAAATTTGTGCAAATTGAAGAAGAGAGTCTCCTAGAGGCTTGGGAGAGGCTTTTCCAATTACTTAATATTTTGCCTGATCATCCTCTCAAGAAAAATGAAATACTTGATATCTTTTATAAGGGACTAACCGATGCTTCTAGGGACCACCTCGATAGTTGTGCTGGTTGTTTTTTTAGGGAACGAACTGTTGAGCAAGCTGAAAACTATTGAATAATATATTGAGTAATGATAATGACTGGACACTTCCTGAACCAATTCCTAAGACAACTCTGAAGAAAAGAGGAATTCTATTTCTCAGTCCTGAAGATATGCAAGAGGCAAAGTAATCTATGAAAGAAAAAGGTATTAAAGATGAAGATGTTAAAATTTACCACCTATTGAAGAAATACATGGTCTTGATAACCCGACACAGGTAGTAGAGGTAAATTCTCTCTATAGATTTTATGAAGGTGATATTCCTCATAATAAGTCTGCTAGTCAATGCTTGGATGAGTTTGATAACTTTATTGTTAAACAAGAAAACTTCAATGCTTATGTTAGTAGACAATTGAAACGTAATGCTTACATGCTCGACTGCTTGAGTAATCATATGAGTAGAACTATTAGTGATCTTAAGATTATTAGTAAGCATGCTTCCATGGTGAAAACTCAAGTAGAACAAGTACTTCAGGCTCAGGATGATTTGCTCAATGAGTTGAATAGTAAGAACAATGATAATGCTGTTAGGGTTATGACTAGAGGTGGTAAAATGACCCAGGAACCTCTGTATCCCGAGGGCCATCCTAAGAGAATTGAGCAAGATTCTCAGAAAACTAATACTGATGCACCTAGTCCTCCTAGTAGTAAAAAGAAAAAGAAAACTGATAGGACTTTGCATGCTTCTAGTGAACCTGTTATAGATACACCTGAGAATCCAAATGGCATTTCTATTTCTGATGCTAAGACACAATCTGGTGATGAACATGAACCTAGTTCTAATGTTAATGATGATATTCATGTTGATGCTCAACCCAGTAATGATAATGATGTGGAGGTAGAACCTGCTATTGATCTTGATAACCCACAATCTAAGAATCAGCGTTATGATAAGAGAGACTTCATTGCTAGGAAACATGGTAAAGAAAGAGAACCATGGGTTTAGAAACCCATGCCCTTTCCTCCTAAACCATCCAAGAAAAAGGATGATGAGGATTTTGAGCACTTTGTTGAAATGCTTAGACCTGTCTTTTTGCGTATGCGTTTGTTTGATATTCTGAAAATGTCTCCTTATGCTAAGTATATGAAAGATATTGTTACAAATAAAAGAAAGATACCGGAAGCTGAAATTTCTACCATGCTTGCTAATTACACTTTTACGGGTGGAATGCCTAAGAAACTAGGAGATCCAGGAATACCAACTCCATGCTCCATTAAAAAAACTATGTTAAAACTGCTTTATATGATTTGGGAGCCGATGTTAGTGTTATGCCTTTATCTTTATATCGTAGACTTGAATTGAATAAGTTGACACCTACTGAAATCTCTTTGCAAATGGCTAATAAATCAACTGCTATACCCATCGGTATTTGTGAAGATGTGCCTGTTGTGTTTGCAAACGTTACTATCTTAACGGACTTTGTTATTCTTGATATTCCCGAGGACGGCGGTATGTCGATCATCCTTGGTAGACCCTTTTTAAATAATGCAGGTGCTTTTATTGATTGCAACAAAGGCAATGACACTTTTCATGTTAATGGTAATGAGCATACGGTACACTTTCCGAAGAAACAATGTGACGCCCCCGATTAGACCGTACACTAATCATGCACGCAAACGTGTACGATCAAGATCAGGGACTCACGGGGTGATATCACAACACAACTCTAAAACATAAATAAGTCATACAAGCATCATAATACAAGCCAGGGGCCTCGAGGGCTCGAATACAAGTGCTCGATCATAGACGAGTCAGCGGAAGCAACAATATCTGAGTACAGACATAAGTTAAACAAGTTTGCCTTAAGAAGGCTAGCACAAACTGGGATACAGATCGAAAGAGGCGCAGGCCTCCTACCTGGGATCCTCCTAACTACTCCTGGTCGTCGTCAGCGGGCTGCACGTTGTAATAGGCACCTCCGGTGTAGTAGGAGTCGTCGTCGACGGTGGCGTCTGGCTCCTGGGCTCCAGTATCTGGTTGCGACAACCAGGTAGAAGGGAAGGGGGAAAAGAGGGAGAAAAGCAACCGTGAGTACTCATCCAAAGTACTCGCAAGCAAGGAGCTACACTACATATGCATGGGTATATGTGTAAAGGGCCATATCGGTGGACTGAACTGCAGAATGCCAGAATAAGAGGGGGATAGCTAATCCTGTCGAAGACTACGCTTCACGCCACCTCCATCTTGCAGCATGTAGAAGAGAATAGATGGTAAGTTCACCAAGTAGCATCACATAGCATAATCCTACCCGGCGATCCCCTCCTCGTCGCCCTGTTAGAGAGCGATCACCGGGTATATCTGGCACTTGGAAGGGTGTGTTTTATTAAGTATCCGGTTCTAGTTGTCATAAGGTCAAGTTACAACTCCGGGTCATCCTTTTACCGAGGGACACGGCTATTCGAATAGATAAACTTCCCTGCAGGGGTGCACCACATAACCCAACACGCTCGATCCCATTTGGCCGGACACACTTTTCTGGGTCATGCCCGGCCGCGGAAGATCAACACATTGCAGCCCTACCTAGGCACAACAGAGAGGTCAGCACGCCGGTCTAAATCCTATGGCGCAGGGGTCTGGGCCCATCGCCCATTGCACACCTGCATGTTGCGAGGGCGGCCGGAAGCAGACCTAGCCTAGCAGGCTGTAACACCCCGCATGTAACTTGCTATATTTGTAACTCCGACTCTTGCCATTTCCGGCTATGTGTTTTGTTTTCCTCCGTTGTCGGGTTTTGTCTTTCGTTTTGTATTTTGTCATGTCATGCATTTTCATAACATGTCATCATGTGCATTGCATTCGCATACGTGTTCGTCTCATGCATCCGAGCATTTTCCCCGTTGTCCGTTTTCCAATCCGGCGCTCCTATCTCCTCCGGTGCACCCCTCTAGTTTTTCTTTCGTGTGCGTGTGTCAAACTTTCTCGGAATGGACCGAGGCTTGTCAGGTGGTCTTAATATACCGCCCGGAGTCTACCGGTCAAGTTTCGTTCCATTCGGAGGTCGTTTGGTGCTCCAACGGTTAACCGGGCCTCCGCAAAGTCCATTTGAGTATCCAGCAAAACCCCCCTCCAAAACCAGCCCAAAACCCACCAAACTCTCTTCCATGCTCTAGGTCGTTCGATCACGATCGTGTGGGCGAAAACCGCACCTCATTTGGAGCCTCCTAGCTCCCTCTACCTATTTATATGTGGGCATCCCGAAAACGAAATCGCAGTCTCCCGTAACCCTAAATCGCCTCTCCGCGGGCGGACGTGTCCAGCCGCCGCCGGACAAAACGCGCCGCCGCTCCCGGCCAGTGGCATCGCGCCACGTCACCCCCGCCGCCGTCTCCGCCGCGCCAGGCCCGCCGGGCCCGGATCGGGCCCGCGGGGCCCATCTCCGCCGCCGCGCGCCCGCGAGCGCGCCCGCGCCTCCCGCCGCCCGACGCTCGCCGACCCCGCTGCCCTCGCCGCCTCCGGCACCCGACCGCCGCCGCGCCGGTCCCCGCCGGCGCCGCCCTCCGCAGCCCCCGCCGGCGACCCCCGCGTCCGGCGCCTCCTCTCCTTCCCACGGCCGCCGCCACCGCCTCCTTTCCTCCTCCCGCCGGCGAGCGAGCCCGAGCTCGAGCGAGTCGCTCGATCCGATCTGGTACAGTCCCGTTGACCTTCCCCTCGCGTCCGTTTTTTTTCCTAAGTCCCAGAATTCCATCAGCAAGTGCCTATGTTCGAGATGCGATAACTTTGTGCATGTAGCTCCGATTCGCGCGTATAATATGTCAAACTGTTCGTCTCGTGATGCTCTTCATTTTGTTCAATTGCACCATTTTCATTAGAGGTCATTTTGATGCCCAAATCCTCGTTGGAAGAGGGCTAGTTGCTGTTAATCTCTGGTTCTTATCAGAACTTGGAGACTTGTCATTTTTGTATCATTTATTCTGTGCATCTTTTAAGCATGAGCTCTACATGTGTTTTGAAGTATGCCATGCCATCTTTCCAGTGGTATAGTCCATGTATTTTTGTGATCTTTGTGGTGACTAGCACAAGCATGCAAAGTAGGCCCCGTAATATTTCTGATTTCAGGGACTTAGTGATTTCTCTAAGTTTTTGTCTGCTGTAATTTTGTTGCCATGTAAACTTGATGCTAGGGAGAGATCCATGCATATTTTGGAGATGTTCAGTAAGGATGTTTTGTAGCTATAGTTGTAATTGATCCATTCCTGCAATTGTTTGCAATTTTAGAGCACCATAGCACGACTCAATCTTGCTCTACTTTTGCTATAAAATATTTCTGGCAGATTCTTAACATGACATGTATTTTTGCCAAGCTTATTGTAGTTGATCCATACATGCTATGCAATTGTTCTTGACATGGATAGCTTCATAAACATGTCATCTTGCTGTGGGTATGCTTGGTTTGTCATGCATTTCTCTGTAGTGAGTGCATCAAGCTCTCAAAGAGGCCTACATATTAATATTTCTGCCATGCTCTGTTTTCTGCTAAGTCCGAAACCTGATAACGAAACTTGCTATGTTTACATGCTTGCCATCATATCTTCTGGTCCTTTTTGGCTTATGGTCAGTAAGGGATTTTTGTCATGGGCATTTAGTAGAACACTACCATGCCTTGTTTTGCTATGTGAAGTTCCTGTAGCATGTTGATTTCGTGCTCTGAACATTGCTACCTGATGCTGATTTCTGCCATGTCCAGTTTTTCACTAAGTCTGTGAACCTGTAATCTTTTGCACTATTGCCATGCTTGTTTGAGCTTGATATGTTGTGAACTAGCAGTAGCTCAGTGTTCATCTTTTGTCAAGCATCTCCTGTAGATTACTGCAATGTGCTTTGTTGCTATGTTGGGGTGCTGTAGCATTGTTACTTGTAGCATTTTAAGTGCTATCTTGCTGTTTATCGCAGATTATTGTCATTCTTGTTTTGCTTGCCTTTTGCAAACCGTGCATCCGATTCCGGTGATCTTTATATCGATTTCGACCGAAATCATCTCATCTTTCCAGTGGCATGCTTGGTTTGTCAAGTTACCGCCATGCTCATCATTTTCCTTCCGGAGCACGCATACGCATCGCATATCATATCTTGCATATCATACATGTCTTGCATCATGTTGCTTGTGCATTTCTCGTTGTTGATTGTGGTTCCATTTGTTTGTATTCTTGTCTTGGGTAGAGCCGGGAGACGAGTTCGTGAACGAGGAACCTGTCGAGTACGCTTACGAGGATCAAGCTTTCGACAACTCTGAGAATCTTGCAGGCAAGATGACCACCCCTCGAAATCACTTCTATCTTTGCTATGCTAGTTGTTCGCTCTATTGCCATGCTCGCTACCTATCTCTCGCTATATCATGTCTCCTATTTCAGCCATGTCAGCCCCTAACCATCCTTTCCTAGCAAACCGTTGTTTGGCTATGTTACCGCTTTTGCTCAGCCCCTCTTATAGCGTTGTTAGTTGCAGGTGAAGTTGAAGTTTGTTCCATGTCGGAACATGGATATGTTGGGATATCACAATATCTCTTATTTAATTAATGCATCTATATATTTTGGTAAAGGGTGGAAGGCTCGGCCTTATGCCTGGTGTTTTGTTCCACTCTTGCCGCCCTAGTTACTGTTTTACCGGGATTATGTTCCTTGAGTTTGCGTTCCTTACACGGTCGGGTGAATTATGGGACCCCCTTGACAGTTCGCCTTGAATAAAACTCCTCCAGCATGGCCCAACCTTGGTTTTACCAGTTGCTACCTAAGCCTTTTCCCCCGGGTTTTCGCGAGCCCGAGGGTCATCTTATTTTAACCCCCCTGGGCCAGTGCTCCTTCGAGTGTTGGTCCAAACTGAGCAGACTGCGGGGCCACCTCCTGGAAACTCGAGGTCTGGTTTTACTCGTAGGATGTCTCATCCGGTGTGCCCTGAGAACGAGATATGTGCAGCTCCTATCGGGATTTGTCGGCACATTCGGGTGGCTTTGCTGGTCTTGTTTTACCATTGTCGAGATGTCTTGTAAACCGGGATTCCGAGACTGATCGGGTTTTTCCGGGAGAAGGTTTATCCTTCGTTGACCGTGAGAGCTTATGATGGGCTAAGTTGGGACACCCCTGCAGGGTAATATCTTTCGAAAGCCGTGCCCGCGGTTATGAGGCAGATGGGAATTTGTTAATGTCCGGTTGTAGATAACTTGTCACTTGACCCAATTAAAATACACCAAGTGCGTGTGTAGCCGTGATGGTCTCTTCTCGGCGGAGTCCGGGAAGTGAACACGGTCTGTGTTATGTATGACGTAAGTAGGTGTTCAGGACCTCTTCTTGGTCATTGCTAGATGACGCCCGTTCCATTGCTTCTCTTCTCGCTCTCATTTGTGTAAGTTAGCCACCATACATGCTTTTGCCGCTGCAGCTCCACCTCTTTGCACCCTTCTTGTCCTATAAGCTTAAATAGACTTGATCTCGCGGGTGTGAGATTGCTGAGTCCCCGTGACTCACAGATACTTCCAACACCAGTTGCAGGTGCCGACGATGCCAGTGCAGATGATGGCGTCGATCTCAAGTGGGAGTTCGACGAGGAACGTGGTCGTTACTATGTGTCTTTTCCTGATGATCAGTAGTGGAGCCCAGTTGGGACGATCGGGGATCTAGCATTTGGGGTTGTCTTATTTTCATCTGGATTTTGACCGTAGTCGGTCTATATGTTTGTATTTTGGATGATGTATGAATGATATTTATGTATTGTGTGAAGTGGCGATTGTAAGCCAACTCTTTAACCCATTCTTGTTCATTACATGGGATTGTGTGAAGATGACCCTTCTTGCGACAAAACCACTATGCGGTTATGCCTCTAAGTCGTGCCTCGACACGTGGGAGATATAGCCGCATCGTGGGCGTTACACAGGCGTTCCAGTCCAATCCGGCGCGCGCCGCTCAGTCGCTGACGTCACGAAGGCTTCGGCTGATACCACGACGTCGAGTGCCCATAACTGTTCCCGCGTAGTTGGTTAGTGCGTATAGACCAAATGGCCAGACTCAGATCAAATACCAAGAACTCGTTAAGCGTGTTATTTTAAGTATCCGCGGACGCCGACCAGGGCCAGGCCCACCTGTCTCCTAGGTGGTCTCAACCTGCCATGTCGCTCCGCCACAAAGTAACAGTCGGGGGCCGTCGGGAACCCAGGCCCACCTCTACCGGGATGGAGCCACCTGCCCCTTCAGCCCCCATCTCCGAACAGTATCATAAGAAATGTAACAGTATAAAGTATATAGCATATGCCCGTGATCACCTCCCGAAGTGATCACGGCCCAGTAGTATAGCATGGCAGACGGACAAGAGTGTAGGGCCACTGATGGAACACTAGCATCCTATACTAAGCAGTAGGATAGCAGGTAAGGGTAACAACTGTAGCAACAATGACAGGCTATGCAGCAGAATATGATTAACCGAAAGCAGTAACATGCTACACTCTTCTAATGCAAGCAGTATAGAGAAGAATAGGCGATATCTGGTGATCAAGGGGGGGCTTGCCTGGAAGCTCAGCCGAGAAGGAGGGGTCGTCAACACCGTAGTCGTACTAGGTAGCAGCGGCGTCGGTCTCGGTGTCTAGCGAGAGAAGAGGGGGAAGAAACAATAGATACAATGCAAACAAATGCATGACGATGCATGACATGACAAAGCGTGATGCTAGGCGTGCCCAATCACGGTAGTAGGTGATACCGGCGAAGGGGGGAAACATCCGGGAAAGTATTCCCTGTGTTTCGCGTTTTCGGACAGATGAACCGGAGGGGGAAAGTTGCGAGTTTGATAGGTTAGGGATGTGTGGCGGACGAACGGGCTGCGTATTCGGATTCGTCTCGTCGTTCTAAGCAACTTTCATGTAGAAAGTATTTTCATCTGAGCTACGGTTTATTTTATATGATTTTCTAAAGTTTTAAATCATTTTTCGAATTTATTTAATTAATTTAATTTAACATTATCCAGAATAGTGCATGCTGACGTCATCATGACACCAGCATGACGTCAGCATGACGTCAGCAGTCAACAGAGGTGTTGACTGGTCAAACTAACGTGTAGGTCCCGCATGTCATTGACTGATTAACTAACTAACAGATTATTTAGATTAGTTAGCTAATTAGATTATCTAACACTGGTTAATTAAGTTAACTTAATTAAGTTAATTAATTAATCCTTTTCTTTTTTCGTTTTGGGGCTGGGCCCGTTCGGTCAGTGGCCTAGGGCTCTTGCGAGCGTGCGGGCACCAGCGGTGCGGTTACGAGCGCACCTGTGCGGGGCCGAGCCCGACCGGGAAGGCGAGGCCACCGGGGAGCGGCGACGCTTGGCCGGCGTGGGCGACAGCCAGCGGGGGTGGACCCGGGCGGCGCCGCATGGGGGGGAAGCGGAACGGCGGAACGGCGGACGGCGGCGGCCACTGCAGGTAGTGTGCGGCCACGGGGAGCAGGGGGGCCGGGCGGCGCGCCGGTGTGGAGGAGGGCGCGGTCACCGTGGCGCTGGTTGTGGCGAGCGCGAGCGAGGTGCCAGTGCGGCCTGGAGTGGGCGGGCACGGCGTCGGGCGCGGCGGACGGTGTTTGACATGGGGAGAGGGGAAGAGGAGGCCGAGGGCCTCACCGTATGATGTAGGGACAACGGCAGTGGGGCTCGGGGAGGGGGTCATGGACGATGGTGACGACGGAGAGGACGGTGACGACGGAGAGGACGGCGACGAGGTTTCCGGGCGGCGGCGGCGCTCCAGCGACGACGGGGTCCAGCGGCGTCGGAGGCGGTGACGGTGAGCGCCGGCGACGGGGTTGGGGCGCCGTGCCCGAACCAGTTCGGGCAGAGGAGGGTGTGAGGAGCGAGGGGAGTGGGGTTTTTCGCCCCGATCCAGATTGGATCGGGAGGGGGAGAGGGAGTGGCGACGTGGGGGGGAGTGGGAGCGATAGTGGCTAGGGTTTCGGGACGGGGGGTTATGGAGTGAGGGGGCCGGCCTGGGCCTGGCCTGGCTAGAAGCTGGGTCGGTTGGCCCAGTGGGGGGGGGGGGTTCTGTTTTATTTTTTATTATTTTTTGTATTTTCTTTTTCTTTTATTTATTTCACTTTTCTGTTTTTGTATTTATTTTAGTTAGTAAATCCTTTTACAAAAATATAACGCCCGCTCCTAAATTAGCATTTTAACATAGGCCACTTCCTCAACAAACTTGGTGATCCAAAGAACTAGTTTAATATTTGTTTAGTATTTAAAAGCATTTAAATAATTGTTTTGCCGCTGTTTTATCCACTATAGTGCATTTAAACATTTTATTTAAATATGGGTTCTTCACTATAATTACCTATGCAATATTTTTCACAACCCGAACATTTTGGTTTTAACATTTGAAAACTTTTGTTCTTTGCCTTTAAATGCTATTTGAATTTGGATCGATTTTGAACTAACGCGAATTTAATAACAGTAACCATGGTCACGTGGCACCATTAATGTGGGATTACTGTAGCCTACTTATCCGGGCGTCACAAACAACCTCAAGTTCATAGTATCAATTCTCTTGGAAAAATTTCAACTATTACTATTGGAGGTTTTGAATTCCCTCTCCCTACTGCCAAAAAGAAATATGATATTCTTATTGTTGGGGATATGCATATCCCTGTTGAGGTAACCTAGTGTTACTCGAAAATTCTCCGGTTTCATGTTATTCGAAAGAAGTTTGTTAATAAGACTTGATCAACCTTGTTAATGGATTCCTTTTGATGAGCATGAGATGGATGAATTTAGTAAGCACAACTTTCTGTACCCACCTTTTACTTTCTGTTATTTAGAATAAATAAACCAAAAAAAGTATTATCTGTGTGTTTTCTGAATTATCCATGCAATAAAAAATGTCCCGAAAATAAAAGTTCTCCAATTGCCTTGACAATTTATTTTTTATAGAATATTTGAGAATTTTTGGCATTGAGAACACACCAGGGGCTGCACCAGTGGACCACAAGGGTGGAGGGCGCGCCCTACCCCCCTGCCTTGTGGGTCCCATGTGGGTCCCCCTCACTTATTCCAGCACCCACCCACTTCGTCTTCCTCCAAAAAAAATCATCACGTTGCTCAAACCCGTGTTCTAGCTCATCTTGCTCCCATTTTCGATCTCCTTGTGCAAAGCTCCATTTGCAAAACTGTTTTGGGGGATTGTTCTTCGGTATGTGACTCCTCCAATGGTCCAATTAGTTTTTGTTCTAGTGCTTTATATATTGCAATTTTTTTGCTATGGTGACCTTGTTCTTGAGCTTGCATGTCAAATTTATATGGTCCAAAGTAGTTTTGATGCATGATATAGCCTCTAGACACTTGTAGGAGTAGTTGCTATCAATTTTGTTGAGTTTGGTTCACTTTTATTTTGAGTCACTAAAAATTTCAGAAATTTTTCAGCAGAAGAAAAATGTTTAGGAGAATATACCAAGGTGGTTCCTTGAGGAAGCAAGCCCCAAGGCTCGCGATACGTGAGCCGGACCTTGAACCACCAAGGGAAGCTCAAGTGCGGCCTTGTTAATGGCTGTTGGATCAATTCATGGTTCATGCCGGCTTCAAGGACGAATTTGATGCGTACATACAAAATGCTGATCTTGAGGACTTCGTGTCAGATAAGTGCCGGCAGTACTACCACCTCACTGATTCATTCGTGCGAAGATTTGAGTTTACTTCCCAGCGCAATACTCATACTATTTTATTTGATCTTTATGATAAATCATATACCATGGACCTTGAAGATTTTAATGATGCATGCAAAATCCCACAATGGGGCATTCATAGTGAGCCTCGCAAAACTGAATATAATGATTTCCTTGCTAGCATCACTGTGGGAGAAGCTAGAAATATTACACAAGCTACCATGGGGAGCATTCACTTTCCTGCCATACATTATTTTGCTCTCTTTATAGGTAGATGCATTAATGGTAAACATGATCATAGCCACCTTTGTGCATTAGATCTTAGTGTCCTCAAGTGCGTGGTAATGGGTGATAAACGATATAACTTGGGGGCTATTATCACTACAAAAAAATACACTTCCATGATGATACGTGTTTGTCACAGTAGGTCACGTTTTCTGTCATGCATGTACATCCATGACAAATTTATGACAGAATCAAGATAGTCATACCTGTGCTGTCGTAGAAGTGTTCCATGACATTACCAAAACTATCATCACAGAAGTGTCCACTTCCATGACGATAAATCGCGCGTCACAGAAGTGCTTTCGTCAAGGGTGACCGACACGTGGCATCCACCGTAACGGAACGCCGTTAAGCTATCGGGTCCGGTTTTGGATACGATAACCCGTTAACAGCCCCGACCAATGGGGATTTTCCACGTGTAAAATCATCATTGGCTGGAGGAAACACGTGTCGGCTCACCGTTGGGACAGATGTCATCCACTCATTGCCAAAGCGCCTATGATACGTCGACACGTGGCATGGCCCAATAGAGGCCCATTCCTGTGAAAAGGTCGGCCTGTTTGACTTGGTCAAAAGGTGGCGGGCCGGCCCACGGCAAGCCTGTGAACGGCATGTTCGCATATAGCCCATTTACAGCCCGCTAACCCAGGGCCCGTTTACGGCCTATCCGAATTAGGCCCAGTAGCGTCATCTGGGCCGTCCAATATAATTCCAGCCCGTTTTAACTTCCGGCCCATGTATGGCCCATGACGTCTTTCGGCCCATATGAGGCCCTTATTACTCTCGGCCCATTAACGGCCCGTGGTAAAACTGGCCCGTAATGAACAGTGTATCACTTTATACCCATTAACGGCACGTGGTGAAACTGGGCCGTAATGAACAGTGTATCACTTTATACCCATTAACGGCCCATTATTCCGTTGGGCCGTTTCCAGCCCATGTTATCTTTTGGCCTTCTCGGGGCCCATTTATTCTTGGGCTCATTTCCACATTCGTTTACTTACGGCCCGTTACTGTCATTTTCTGCTTGTGGGCCAAATTCAGCCCGTGGTTACAGTCGGCCCGTTTGTGGCCCGATAATACGTTGGGCCGTTTTCATGTCAAAAAAACCCGTTGGGCTGTTTTCATAGAGTTATCAAATACGGCCTATTAACGGCCCGTTATTGTCCACGAATAGTACGGCCCATAATTGGCGAAATGATGATACGCCCCGTAGAAGGCCCATGGATCCTACGGCCCGTAAAAGGCCCATGAATCGTACGGCCCGTAGAAGGCCCATGGATCCTACGGCCCGTATAGAAGGCCAATGGATCCTACGGCCCGTAGAAGGCCCATGGATCATACGGCCCGCAGGAGGCCCATGGTTACAACAGTCCGTGTGTTGCCATGATTATTCTGGCCTAGTTTCCAAAGATAGGTTATTGTGGCCACTAGAAAAACACAGAAAAAGAACTGCAGTGACTACAAGCAAACAACTAAACAAGACAATAAGGAAATAAATAAGCAAGCAATTAACGCTAGCCTATTACCGCTATTACACATATTACATCCACTGGGCATCAAAGTTCGCCACCAGTGCAAATATAGGGAACAAAGCAGCATATTACATACACTGGCCGTCAAAATTGGCCACCAGTGCAAATAAACGCGGCAGCAAAACAAGAGCATAACTGAAACAACTTCAGAAGAGCTCAAGAAACGTGGTATCCACCATGCTGGCAATAAGCTTAGCAAGCTTATTAGCTTTGTCCTGTTTGGCGCTAAAATCCTCCAACGCTTGCTGTTGCACCAGAAAGTATGCATCTGAATGCTCCAGGGACTTCCGCAGTCCTTCCGCTTCTTGTCGCAGCACAGCTGATCGATGTCTTTCAGCTTGTAGTTGAGACTCAAGAAACCGAACTGATTCAGACAGTGAGTTTGAATAGCTTGTGCAAGCGGTAGTGGCCAGTAACTCCAACACTAAACCAAGACAGGACTTTGGGGTTGTCTCACTGTCTTCGAGATAGTCTTCCTTAGCTGTTTTATCAGCTTTGTTGGAGACCAACAAGGATGTGTCACTATCCTGAACCTTATCTGCATTACTTCCTTTACCATTGCTTAATAAGGCACTCTTCCCCAATATTCTGTCAGCATTCTAAAAGAAGAAACAAGCAGACACATAACAGTTTAGCATGTACTAGTATATGAAACTCATTTCGGTGAACCAGTTCATTAGTAAGGTGGACAGGATTAAACTACCAAGTCTTCTATTGCCAAGTACTAGTACATAATAAAAGCATCAAACAAACATATATCTATGTCCTATGGTCACTGCATTGTCTTGCCAAATCAAAATAGAGACACGGTTCAAATCATATCAGTTCAAGACAAAGCAGCAGTGAAAGAATACAAAGCGTGGGAAACTACACGGCACAACAAGATTTCAGATGGGTACCACGGGTCTACATGTACAACAACACTATTTGCTTTGTTGTGATGCTAGTAATGTGCATGATATGAGAAGTCAACTGTATACACAATTGAAATTGAAATCAACAGAGCTATTGATAAGAGCAAGCCTGTTAAAGAAACATGCGTGAACATACCTGCTGTGCCATTGGAGTTTCGATTGGATCCTTCAATTTAAAAATAAGTTTGTATGAGTAAATACAGTGATACAAGAGCAAAGCAGTATGCACGATAGCAATCATAGTTAAAAAAGGCGCGCCTAAGCGAGCGCTTAAGCGCGCCTAGGCTCTAGGCGTTGGCGAAACGCATTGCGCATAACTACGCTTAATCTGTGCATAACTGCGCATAAGCATGCGCTTTGGTCAGTAAAGCGCAAGGCGGTGGCAAAACGCACAATTAACGCCTAGCGCTTTTTGGAACTATGATAGCAATGGAATCTTAAATTAGAACAGTTGTTCTTCAGGTTTAGGCACTTGTTCTACATGAACAGAGTACAGTAAGACGCAAGAATATAGTACTTAAAAATAGAAAATGAGCTCATAGACCTTACCACATTCTTGGTTCGGGACCAGTACAGAACAAGGCGTTCCCAGTCATCGTCCAGTAAATGTGTCTCAGGAGAACGTAAGGGAATTTGATGAGTTTCTTTGCCGGTGAAGTACGTTTTCTTCAGGTAATTCCGATACTGCCACCAAGCATTCTTGAAGATAGCAGAGGTATTAGCACAGGTTACCTCATCCTGAGTTTCCAAATCGGTCCTTCTCTATAGAGAAAAATGGGAAAATTTGCTGTATTATAACCATCATGGAGGTAGGATGTATGGGACAAAGCAAAGTAATTGCCATGAATAACATTACTTACACATAACTCCTGGACAAACACCTGCAACTGGCATTTTCCTTCATCTTCAGTATAATATTTCCAAGATGGGAAGATACGCACATACGATTTAACAACATCAAATGCGATAGATGCTAAAGTACGACTAGCTGGTTGTGCTTCCTCCACAGGAATAGGCGTACTAACTGGTGGAGTTGGGGTTCGCCGTGGTAGTACTGGCCCTTTGGGCACTGGAGCTGCCTTACTAACTGCTCTTGTTTGGGAGCTCTGTGGTGGAGATGGTGCTGTGTCAACAGGAACTGGGTTACTATCTGCTGGGGTTGGGGTTAGATTGGGTGAAGCTGGTTCTCTGTCCATCGCAGTAGGGGTACAATCTGCGAGAGTTTGGGTTATGTGTGGTAGGGCTGGTTCTCGTGCATGTACAACCGGGGTGCTATCTCCACCAAGAGGTAGCACTGTTTTATTTGAAGACCGTGTTTTTAGTCCGCTAGATGCTGGCATCACCCGCTCCAATTCAAATGGCTGATAAACAGGAAACATAGTTGAATGTACAGACATTGTATGAGAGACAGATGCAATAGATAGTGTGGAAAAAAGAGGACATGAAATAGTTGACATGTATATTGTTTAACTAAAACGGATAGCATGACATAATTTCACATATATGATGTCTATCTAAACTGGATAGCATAGCATAACATAATTCAAAGATATGATGAATAACTAAAACGCCGTGCCAAGTTAGAGCATACACCTCGGTGGGGGAATAGGACTGGTCATCTGTCTCTGAATCCATCTCTGAGGAGCTATCGGGACCCAACAAGAGATCTGCTTCGACAGGTAGCACTGTCTGCTCTGAAGGCCTTGTTTTCACTCCAGATTTTTCAATCTCCCACCCAAATGGCTGATTCACAGGAAGAGTAGTTTAATGTACAAACATTGTCGACAAATGGAAATGTAATGAAGAAAAGGATGGGCAAGATATCATTCAAATATATGATGCCTGGTTAAACAGGATGGCATTGCACATTTCACATATATTATGGCTGGCTAAAAGACATGAGACTGCATAATTCCCATATATGATATAGAAACTAAACAGGTGGCGACAGAACATGTCTAAACTAAGCAGATGACATATATGATGTCAAAAGTAGGCACTGCAAGGCAACATATGCATGATATGACTAACATCATCATGCCAAGGTAGAGCAAACACCTTGGGGGTAAATAGGAGTGGTCAGCGGCGTCTGAATCCGCCTCAGAACAGATATCTTCCTCTGGATTACAATCTGGAGAGGGGTGGGGAGGGTTTGCCATTGAACCCACCATGGAGCGATGTCTGCATGACATTGTATTGCCGCGCAAAACTCTTCTCTTTTTCTCTACATGTTCAGCATGACTGTGTACAATATCTGACATGCATACGAAAAAATATGGTGAGATTATGTAAGGAGAGCATGCAGAAATTTAGAGTGATGGTAACAACCAGTGGATGGATCCAAAAATAATGATAGCAGGCTGATGATTGCTTTAATTTAATAAAAAGACAGATGATGATTGCTTTACTATTTGTTTCCCACCCAAGATGAACAACATAGGCATACCCTAGGTGAACCAGATATTAGACAGAGATACTATTCATTGCTTCCTCGATATGTGCCCCACAACTAATTTAGAACTCAAGTTTGAACATTAATTTGGACCTGACTTGGAGTCCAAGAGGTGAACAGGACGATAAAGTAGCAGGTAATTTTAAGCAATGCATAACATAAGCAGAATCAAAAGAGTGCGACCTCTCTTGTGGACCCGTGTACTCCTCAGGTTCATCTGCTGAGTCGATGATGGTGATGCCGTTGCGGTGGGTGCCGGCGGCAGGGAAGGAGATCTGAGGCGGCGAAAGACGGTCAGGAGTCGTGATGTCTGGTTTGGTGGATGTTTCTGTCGATGGAGCACCTCAGGTGAGGTGGACGACGTCGCGGCAGGAGCAGGACAAACCACACAAAGTTCCCTTCGACACCTACCTGTAACTGAAGTAATTCTGTAAGGGCTCATTTGGCTTGCATGATTCTAAAAACGCAGGGATAGGAAAAACACCGGAATAGGATAGGAATGCACATGGTAAACAGAGCATTTGTAAACACAGGATTTCTGTCAACTTGGGTGTTTGGTTTACAGGAATTGGAAGAGCAGAGGAATGCAAAGAAACATGGCCAAAATAAAGTGAAACCATATGAAAGCGTGTACAGTTAGAATGTTATTCTGCCACTAATGCACTTGGTCTTGTTTTCATGCATAGGATTTTGAAAAGTAGGTCCAGGTGGATGTTTTGCTTCATTCCTTTCAACAAAATGCATGAATAATTGAATAGTAGAGTGCCATTGGAAAATTCCCTATTGCTATGTTTTTCCGTCGAACCAAAATAGCCCTAATGGATCGACATGAATGTATAGTAATAAGTGATGCAACAAGTGTACAACCTCTTTGCCGTAGCCGTGTCGACCTCAGCATCATTGGGTTGGTCGCTGAAGCAGTTGAGGCAGAGGTGGCTGTCGGAGGTGTGGAGGAAGATCTGAGGAATCTGTAGACGGCGTCCAGGGCACTGCTCTGTTGTGATGGATCGTTCTGTCGTTGGAGCAGCCCCGGTGAGCCGTAAGACGTCAAGGCTGAAGCAGCACAAGACAGACATCGTCAATCTCAAGTGGGATTCTAATAGCATCTCCAATAGATGATGTAAAATAGATGTAAAATTTACATCACCAAAAACCACCTGACTACAACAGATGAGGTAAAAACTGTTGACTCTGAACTTAACTGTCGAAACTGAAATTTACTGTGGAATCTGAATGTTACTGTCGAAACTGAACGCAATGGTAGCAGAGAGGCACTTGACATGTAGTTTAGGGAGGGCCTGCAGTTCATCTTCAACCTGCACCCCCCTGAGCCGCCAGCCACCACCGGCCGAACCGCCGGCCCCAGCGCCGCCTCGCCGCCCCGAAACAACTCCCCACCGCCGGTCCGCCGCCGCCCCGGCCAGCCCTAATAGGCCCCCGCCCCCACCTGAACCCTAAGATAGATAGTGGGGTACCTCTCCGGCGAGCCCCCGTCCCCGCCGTGCAGGTGGTTCTTCCTTAAACTCCGGCGAGCCCCCCCCCACCCCTGAAAATCGACTGATCCAAAAGTCAATTCAATCGACTGAAGTGTAGCTAAATTGGAGCAGAGCAGCAGCACGAGCGAGGGGGAGGAAGCAGAGCAGCAGCGCGAGCGAGCGAGAAGCCGGAGCAGCAGCAGCAGCTGGGCGAGCGAGCGACGAGCGAGGCCGGAGCAGCAGCAGCAGCAGCGATCCGAGCGAGCGAGCTGGAACGCCGCCGTGGAAGCGAGCCTCGCACGGGGATGGAGCAGCAGATCCGGCTGGTATGGCCGCCAGCCGCCGAAGGGACCTCGCACTGGGGGATCCCGGGAGATGTCCGCCCGCGGCGCTGGCTTCAAGGTAGCCGCTCCATGGGGGTGCGGATGGAGCACCGTCGGCGCCGGGAGGTCGAGCTAAGGAGAAGGTGCGATGCCGATGAGTGTACAACCTCTTTGGTGGCGCCGAGTAGGCCTCGGCTTCGTCCGAGGAGTCGGTGAGGATGCTGCGGTTCCGGTGGAGCAGGTTAAGGCGGCGCTGTGGGGATGGAGCAGCCGCGATAGACGAGGCGATCGTCGGAGCAGCTCCTTGGAGGTGGAGGACGGGGCGGCTGAACCGGCGGGACGACGAGATGGACGACGGATCCTCATCCGGGGAGGTGGACGAGGGACGTCGAGCTGTTGCGGTGGACGACGTCGTCGGGGAAGAGGCTCCGGCTGGGCAGCGGTGAGGTGGCGGACGGAGGAGGGTGGGGTTTCGCGGCTGGAGCGGAGAGGTTATGGCGGCCTGGGATTTCGAATGGCAAAAAGGAGGCGATGGGAGGGGGTGAACCATGACTTAGGGACGCGCTTGTCCAAAATGTAGGGTGTGTTACAAAAGTACCCCCCACCGATTTGAACTAGCGGCCCTTTCGGCTCAGGGTTAGAAGGGGGATTTCGCGTGTCGGGATTTGGCAGCTGGAGGGAGTTTTCGCGCGCGTTGTAATTTCGGGATAGCAAGGCGCGGGTTGTGAAGGCGCCAGTTTTGGGAGCACGATATCTGAATTTTCGGGATATAACAAGGCGCGGGTTGAATTTTAGGGACAAGCCTAACGTGTAATATTGTACTTGTACGTACCAAATCAATTCGCACTTCCCTCAACCAAAAAGAAAACGAAAAAAATAAAACTATTCACACCACACAAAGAGAGAGTCTTGCCCCGTTTTACTATAAAAATGCTATTTAAAGCTACTCATACCAACAATTTAGTGCAATTAAATGCTATTCGGTAGTATGAATCCATGTTATGTCCAATTAAATTTTTTCGCTTGCTGTATAATGCATGTAACCTACTCATACCAACATTTTAGTGCATTCCAAATGTCTATACTACCGCTGCAATTCGAACTGAATTTGAATTCGTTTCTCTATTTCAATAACAATCTACAATCATGATTGTTGCCAACTTCAACCATCATTCGTGTATTACCTTAATAACACACCACATGATTACTATAGAGATAGATATGAACTATGTGTACTACATGAACTCGAATTCTATTTTTTGAATACACTTGATGTTGATTCCAAATAATAGTACATTTGATGTACTAACTATATATTCATAATCTAAACCATGTTCCATACGTGTACACCGTGTTTATCACACATAGTATAGTGCCCCGCCCCCTACATTATGACAAGTATTTAGACCTGAGCTGCAAAAGCCACACATTAGCCCAAATTATGATCAATGTTCTATATGTTATACGTAGTACTAGCAAGATGCCCATGCGTTCCACAGAACATCAACATGATCAAGGGGAGGCCTAATTTGCAAATATGGAGAGGGGTGTGGGTATCTTTTTTCAAAATTGCCATAGTTTCCTTCCTATCCGTCAGATATAAATCGGACGGCCTATATTGCAGGATGGCACCATCATCAACAACTCCGTTTTTTATAAGAGTAGAGATAAAATATATTATATGTAGTATAACATGTTCATAACCACACCATGTGTATCACCGTTATATATATTCACACATGCGTCGGTTTAAAACACTATGATAAATTCTTCAAATATCCGAATTCGCTTTTTATAATGAAGTATGATCTCTATTCGTCTTTTACACCCACACAATCCTCTTATCTTTGTAGCTAGCTAGCGCTAACTTTCTCTCGTGCATGCAGACGCCCGCATCCCTCTAACCCTCCCTCAGCATTCTCTAGCTCCATCGCGCAAATTCGTCTTTTCACTTTAGGTCGTTCACCCACGGTGTGTGTAGGCCCCCCAGCTCCTTCTTTACGGCACACATCGATCGATATGCCTCTCTAGCCAGGTGTGCCTAGCACAAACACAAGCTTCCCCTCTTCTCTTATCACCGTCCATGCCTCACTCCCACCACTCTTTTCATCGATCTCGTACTCGCACACTCCTTCCCCCTCGATATAGTATGACTCTCGCACCACCTCCTAGATGCATCCCTCTCTCTCTATCCTTCTCCCCGTGCCTCATTTGCTTCTAACACACACATGCATGTATACCGATCGATCTCCCAACATATACCTAGGTCGACTTTAACTATTCCCCCCCATCGATCGACGTACCTCACAAGTTATGTCTCTCCTTTCTCTGACAAAGGACGATTGATCTTCCTATGTAGTTATGTCTGCTTACCACAGCCATATCGCCCCCCTCATCATTCGTGCATGCCTCCTGACCCGTCTCTCACACGCACGTGCACAGACAGGCAGCCATCCCCTCTCTTATTGATATTGCAGGCGTGCCCTCCGGTTGTCTAGCAAGCCTATCCCACCATTTGTTAGAAGCAACTCCACTACCACCCCCTCCAACACTCTAGCTCTGTCTCTCTCCCAACCTTATTCCTCTCCTACACATATGCATGGATGCCGATCGATCTCCCTTAATACATGAGGTAGATCGATCTCCCTTAATACATGAGGTAGGCCTCTCTCCTCCTCCACACATATACCAGCCATTGTACCTCTATAGTTAATTAGGCCTCCCTCCCCCCCACCACACACCGATAGTCGAGCGCTGTAGGTAGGTATCCATGCCACAGAGACAAACTGCACCTGTCCCCTCTCTCGTTCTAGTAGGCCAGCCACTCTATATCTTTGACGTGGGCACACACAAATTCGATGGCACTCTTTATCGACCGCGCGCGCACACACACACACATCATCCCTCTCTTCGATTCTATGGACACCTCAAGTCGATGATACCTCCACTCTCTTCTCGTGGATCGCCCCCTCTATATATATGATATATCCAGGACTCTATTTCACACACATTGCATATGTTACATTTTTTGATTGACCCCCCCCCCAAAAAAACTCTCACGAACCCACACACTATATCTCTCTACGTTTGTATCTCTCTCACACAACCCCACGTAGGTGGTGTACGTATACAAGAAGAGAATAGGTGCACCGTGCACGTACTCACGCTTCGTGCCCAGCCACACCCGCGCGGGTACACGGTGGAGCTCATTTCTGTACGAAATGGCAGCCCACGTGCTAATTTGAACGCGTGTAGCGGTTGTTTACCTACGGAGGTCGTGTACCACGCGTGCACGAAACAAAGTTTGACTTGATGCGTTGGCGCGTTATTTTTAAATAAAGTTATATCGCTCAATGGCACGTACACAGAATATAAACCGATTTTTATGGAGAAAAAAGGTAGTCCGCTCCACTATATACAATGGAGCCTCCCTTCCTGGTTTGTCTCTCTTCAAAGTATCTCACACAAGGCTGCGGTGGCCTCTCTCTCTCTCACCGTTGGTCACTGATCCGGCCGCATCCCGTCCGCCGGCGGAAAGGGAGGACGTGCATCGTTTCTCCGTTCGACGGCGCCGAGGCAGCACGTCCCGATCTGCGGTACACGCCGTTCTCTCTGACCAAGCTCCGGCGCGGTAGGGCCTACGCCACCTGCTCGCTGCCGCAGTATGGGCAGATTCCGCCCGCCGCCGCTCACCTAGTTACATCCCGACGACCTCCAGGTATCCCCTCCGGCCTTGCTCCACTGCCCGTCTTCCCACGTCGCTGCATGTGGATCTTCCATAGTTCTTTGCACAAAACGTAGCTCGTCCGGCGTACTTTCCATATTGCAATCTCGTCCTCACACCGTTTTAGACAAACACAACCGTGTTGTTATCTTCCCTTAGGACAAGGAATATGCTTCTTTTTTGTCGTCGCAACTGTCATCAACAATATTTGTCTTTTTACAAATTTCAAATGGGCATATTTTAGAGTGTAGATTCACTCATTTTGCTTCGTATGTGTACTCCCTCCGTTCCTAAATATTTGTCTTTCTAGAGATTTCAACAAGTGACTACATACGGAGCAAAATGAGTGAATCTACACTCTAAAATATGTCTATATACATCCGTATGTAGTAGTCCATTTGAATCTCTAAAAAGACAAATATTTGAGTAGTCACTCGTTGAAATCTCTAGAAAGACAAATACTCCGGAGTATATTTAAGAACCGAGGGGGTAGTGCACAGCCGCATGGGAGACTCAGACCGGTCGTTGCGCCGCATTAATAGTGAGTAATGAGCAGTCAAATCATAAGCCCCACCTTTCCCACTGTAAGTTGCTCGGAAGAAGCAACCATCAATACGCTCTTCTTTGAATCCGCTCATACTACTCCATCCGTCACTGTTTATAGAGCGCGCTTCAGAAAAAGAGAAAATCTCTGGGACCAAGGCGACTAGCGATCGGCCTGAAAAATAGCATTGGTAGTTATAGCACGGCGTCTATTACTAGAGGAAATAATGCGTACACACATGCATGCAGTGCTTCCACCCCGGGTACACACATGCATGCACTTACTCCACTCCGTAGTACTACATCGAGAGAAAATTGCGGTTACCACGCCCTAATTAATTGAGCATTAAACCAAACGCGTCTAAAGTCTCTCTGGTGGTGGAAATGCATTGAGAGAAATGCATCATAATGAAGCGCGCCCTGTAAACTGTGACGGAGGGAGGAGTAGTATGAAGGTGCAAAACCAAGTACGCGTATGGCCAGTCGGTCAACGCACCTCCTCTTGGCATATCACTGACATGTGGGACCGGAGTGTGAGCAAACCGATCTCAATTGACGGCAAAATGGCCAACCCGCCGTTCCTTGAGAGAGACGAGGAGCGAGAACACACAGACGGGCTCGCACGGAGGCCAAGATATATTCGAGCATGGTTGATCGATATCATCATTACATGTTGGGCTGCCGTTTTCCGCCCTTCTCCGGAATAAATGTGTACTTTATCAAAGATTAAGAAAAATAAGAGTACAGAGGCTCCACCATGCGGTTCTAGTAGTAGTACTACTCGTACTACTAAACCTTGCGCTTGGCTCTTCGCCTCTTCGTGAAGTCGAACAATGATGGTACTCCGCATGTTCGGTACTACAGTGTATGCCTCTGGCAATCTGACACCGAATGAACTGATGCATGTCCACCGCCTGGGCGAGGGTACGTTGCATTAGTCAAAAGGCGTAAGCGAGCTTCACCTTGTCCTGCAAGCTTCTCCTCGTTCTGCGAGTTGACGGGACACACCAACAAGTAGTGCTAGTCCATACTCCCTCCTTTCCGGTTAATATGGCTTAATCTTTTTTGCGGGTAAATGAGAGAGCTTTATTCATATATAAGCATTCTTAGGACGATCAGCCAAGACACTGGTCACTAGGAAGCGAGGTACCCCGCAAAAAAAGAAGTAGGAAGCGAGGTGTTTCATCAAGCCAGCTCTCGGCCACATTCAAAGTGCAGCAAGCACGGTTCGCACAAAGATGCGCCGCAAGGTTTGCTGACCTGTTTACATGCTGAATAACAAAAAAAGAGGAAATATTACCGAGCGCTCCTATTTGTAACAGGATATGAGCCAGAATTAAGCGAGAATTGTGGCGAGTGTTCCATGCAATCAACTTCCATTATCACATGCGAGAACCCTCGAAGAGAACCAAATGTGTTGAAGATTGCTTTATCACATTTTAAAAATATAATAAGAGTGCAGACGCTCCTCCATCCGGTTCCTAGTACTAGTATAGTACCTCTATAGACTATAGTAGTAGTACTAGTAAACTTTGCGCTTGGCTGTTCGCCTCTTCGGGAAGTGCAACAATAATAGTACTAGTATAGTGTATGCTTCTGGCAATCTGACACCGAATTAACTGTTGCACGTCCACCGCCTGAGCGAAGGACAGCTTGCATTAGTCAAAAGTTTCTCCTTGTCCTGCGAGCCACCGCGCGCAAGCTTCTCCCGTCCTGCAAGCTTCTCCTCGTTCGGCAAGTTGACGGGACACAGCAAAGTAATGCTAGTCCATACTGCCTCCTCTCCGGTTAATATGGCTTAATTTCAAACGAGATAAATACACTGTCTGTCACTGTATATTTGTAAAAATACGGTCAGTGGACTTCATAATACGCTCATTGCGCTCAATATATACATTTTCCGGTGTTTATACGGTCACTAGCTCACCCTGGCTGAGTATGTGTGTGCATGCACGTGTAGGTTGAGCACTTGAGCGTGACCGTGTGTGTTCCGTCGTGTGCTCGGACATGCATGCATTAGGGCGTCGCGCGCGTTTTTGCGTCCATGTGTACGTGTGACTGTTGCATACACGTAGGGGGAGTACGTGTAGGGGCCACTAAAGGAGCAGTCAAATCACACAGTAAGTTAGTCGGAAGAAGCAACCATCATTTCACTCTTCAATGACACGTACGCAATATAAAATGGTTGATATGGAGAGAAAAAGAAAACCACTATATATACACTAGCAGGAGCCTAAGCTACAAGCCTGCTTGCTTGGGTTGCTCTCTTCACAAGCATAGAACGACGGTGGCCACACCGCTGGTCACATATCCGGCCTGATCCCGCAGCTGGGGGAAGGGAACAATGTTCTGCGTAGACGCGGTCGACATCGGCGAGGGAGAAAATCCACAGTCGGTGCGTCCCAATCGGGGGTCACCGCGGTATGGGCCGATGCCGCGTCCCAACCGCCCTTCTAGCTACAGCCCGACGTCCGTTTCGAAAATATTAGTGCATGTCAACAAAAATTATACTAGTATCGCTGTTCCGTTTCGAAAAAAAGCATATAAGCTGTTACTTCTTACCCAAAGGATCTTTATATCCAACAGACACAAAATATCCATTCGACTGTTCGAAATTACTTTCACTGCTGATCTGATGTCGAGGTAATTGCTGCATCGCCACCAAAACCCACCATCTCTTAAGCTAAAGTAGACCGAGCTAACCCCTATATTAGCATATTACTAAGATAAACAGAAGGCACTGTAGAATCATTTAGGACGTGAGCTTGTCAATCTGAATGTGGAGGGACACCAGCTTAGCCCCGGCCAGCAGCTTGGGCGGAACTGTGAAGAAGGTCAGCTCCTGCACGGCGACGTCGCCGGGATCCCTGCTGCTTGTCACCTCCATTTCCACCTTGACGGCGTCGGTCCTGCCTTTGGGCTCCCCCGGCGGGCCGTTCGCCCACAGCTTGGCCACGTAGTGCGGCAGTGGGGACGCCCCCGCTCTGATGCAGACGACCGACACGGCGATAGGCGCGCCGATGTCGAGCACGCCGCCGACCAAGAAAAACGCGCGGCCGTCCTCCTCCGCGAACAGCAAGAGCCGTGGCTCCGACAGTGGCACTTGCAGCTGGAGCGCCTTGCCGTACTGGATCCTGTGCACGGGCATGGGATGCACGGTGCTGATGTGGTGGGAGAGCACCGGCGGCGGGCCTTCGTAGCCGCAGACGGGCACGGGGCATTTGCAGGGCGCGAGCGGACACACGCTCTGGTGATCGGCGAGCTTGTGGTAAGTGACGTAGAGCCCACAGCCTTCGTGCGGGCACTCCACCCTCACCGAGGAGAGGACGGCGTCCACCGCCGTGTTCCGCACGTCGAAGCCACCGCCGCGCTCGCACTTCTGGCACTGCCGCTGGTTCCCGGGGCGCTCGACGCGGCAGTCCGCGCAAGCCAGGTGCCCTCCCTTGCACTGCACAAATCAATCGAACAACACATCAATCAAGAAACCTGCACCTTGCTCGATCAGCCGAACGGACGAGGTGTATTCGAACCTCATACACTGGAGGCTTCAAGGGGCGGAGGCACAAGGGGCAGTGGAGCAAGGTGAGGTCCATCGAGACCATAGAGAGCTCCATCGTCGGGTCCTGTTCCGTCTGCATGATCTCGCCCTCCTCGTGCACAACCATCTCTCGCTTTATTAGGGCCGGGGCATTACAAAGCTTTACCGTCACATATTCATACTACTTCAAGGTGCATTAAATCAACACATGCAAGTATCAAAAGGAGAGTCACGGCATGCATGCATGCGTTGTAATTAATGCATCGGTAAACGCAAATTATTGAAATATATCGAGTGCAGTGCTTTGATGTGTCGCGTCAACTCGTACAAGACCGAGAAGTTTGATTACTACAACGCCCTCTCGCCTTAACCGCACCTGCCTTTGGCTGCATGACAGGTGGGCCACCGACCTGTTGGGCCCACCTGTCATGGACGCAAAGGCAGGAGCAGTAAGTCAATGAAGCTGCGTCCCTCCCTCGCCCATGAGCGTGGTGGCTGGCAGGACTAGGAGAAGCTTTCGTTCGCTACACGCTCTCCCTCCCGTACGCGGTGGACATGCAGCAGTTCAATCGGTGTCAGATGGCCAGAAGCATACTCTAGCACTCCTCCACTGCAGTAGTACTCCATCATTTTGTTCGACTCCCCGAAGAGGCGAAGAGCCAAGCGCAGCCCGGACGCTCGTGTGGCAGTTTCATGTGTAGAGTAGTCTAGGATAGCGTGTACCGTGCCTGTAAGCTTAAAATCGTTGGGGTCGGCTCCATGCTATATTTTTTTGATTGAAATAATCTTCTGGCCCTACCTGTCATCCTGGTGATTCTAGTTTGCACGCTCATCTAGTCAAGACAGGAATATATATTTTAATTTGTGGTGGGGTAAATGTTAGAGGTTGCAGCAAATGGAGTATTGTACACTGCGGGTCTTTCAGCCAAGTTTAGAGGCGACCATGTGGGGCCAGTGCTATGATGTGTCGCGTCAACTCGTACAACGAGGAGTACATGCCTTCTCCCTCGCCCATGCGCGCGGTGGCTCGCAGACGAGGACATGCTTTTGCTTATAGTACTACAACAAGCTATTCCTCCCGCTCGCGGTGGACGGACATGTAGCAGTGGATTCGATACTGTAGAAGCAGTAGTAGTAACATCATTGTTCGTCTTCTCGAAGAGGCGAAGAGCCAAGTGCAACCCGAACGTGGCAGTTGCGAACCTTGGAGCACGCATATAGCCAGGCTCTTGCATGAGACAAAATTGCTATGTGAGCCCACTATTGTAGTACTCCCTCCGTCCGGAAATACTTGTCATCAAAATGAATAAAAGGGGATGTATCTAGATGTATATTAGTTCTAGATACATCTTTTTTATCCATTTTGATGACAAGTATTTTCAGACGGAGGGAGTACTTGCTAGTATAGCCCTGTAAACCAGAAAGGAGTATTTGCCTTTCTAGAGATTTCAACAAGTGACTAGACTACACCGAGACGGAGTACATATGGAGCAAAATGAGTGAATCTACACCGTAAATAAATATGTAGTTCTCTCGTTTTCCTCTCGGCCTTGGTCGCGGTGCACAATATTGAGTATACTAGTACTATCATCTTGAAATTTACGAAGTCACCATAGGCACCTCGTCGTCGACGGGAACGTCTCCTGACACGCGATAGACGCGAGCGGCAGTCGCCTCCATAGGTGCTTGAATGCCAAGGAGGGAGAGGGTAGCGGTTCCCGAGACGTTGAACGGTCAATGATGCATCCTCAAATTACTCTACATGCAGAGGGAATTAATTGGAGAAGCAGAATAGAGCCAGCACGATGTGAATGCAACAGAGTTTGGATTCTCATATAAAGGCGCCCCACCACTCCAATCCATCTACTCCTTAGTCTCTGCGCAACACTGCTCACTCCAATCCAAGACCAAGTGACTAGAAGCCAGAAGCACCTATGGAGGCGATGGACGCGAGCGGCAGTCGGCTGTGCCAAATCATCCAAGGCGCCGGCCTGCGGCCCGCACCGCGCAGCGTTTCCAGACGGTGCTGGCGACCGCCGGCGTCGTAGCCCTCGCCGATGCCGGCTTCGCCTCTCGCATGGACGACATGATGGTCAACTCCATCCGCAAGTTCGCCGCCGTCAAGAAGCGCGCGGACGACCTTGCCGTACTGCTCCAGCCCGCGCGCCCAGGCTCCTCATTGCCTGCCACCCTCATCGGCCTCCATGGTGACGAACTCTTTCAAGCCCTGGTGGCCCTGCAGTTGCCGGAGGTCGCGATGAAGAATGTGCACCTCGAGGCCGCGCTCGTCGCGCAGCGCCTCGCCATGCAAGAAACCGTCGACCTGCACATCCACGTCTACGAGGAAATCGTCTACATAGGCCACTACAAGGCCAGCGAGGACAGAAAGACGTTGGCCTTCTTCCAGCGGCTGGAATCTTTGGACGCCATTGTTCAGAATCACGTCGACCTGGCCACGAAAGCCGCTGCTACTTAGCCGCCGTTCGGTGGGCCGGCGCCCTGAGTCGAGGAGGTGGACGTCGTCGATGGATGCATCTCTTCTTCTTGCCTCCTGTAACCAGCACTGCATCGCCTCGTGGCCTTAATGTTTTATTAGTATAGGAGTATATGGCATTTTTATTCCAGTAGTAACGTTTTCACTGTGAGGTGGGGCCGCAGTTGAGCAAACCGACCATCGGCAAATCCCCACCCCGCCCACCGGGCGTCGGCTGAGTTTAGAATTAGAAGAGAGAAACGAGGGAGAAGAGCTAGCTGTAGCACAGACGCTGTTGTCAGATGGGACTCGCGTTGATAGAATAGGAGTACTGAGCACTCGTACCTCTTTTTTAGGGAAAAAGCAGTCGTATGTCTAGTACTACCACTAGTTGGGTGCGTGCGATCTATACCTGTCATCACTTTAGGTCTCCTTTTCGAACCGCAGCTACGCTTCACCGTACATATTTTTTCACGCATTTATCCTCCTATATGTACTCCTAGGCTATTTCCACGTGCACCCTTTCGCCGACATGTGGGACATAGAGCATCTGGGTCGTAGTGCATGCACGACTCGGAGCATATGCTGGGGTACTTTACATTTCAGACCTCACGAATTACATGCAAACCCCCCCGGAGAAGAATAAATAAATAAATGAATTACCACATGAAACCGGATTATTTTCGTAGAAACCGGAGCACGTTCATTAAATTTTGGACATAACACGTTTATAAAAAACTACCGGACCTAAACTAGTCTAAGGGCCTCTTTGATTCGCAGGATACTGAAAACACAGAAATGGGGAAAGTATGATGGCGATGAACCGAGATGAGGAGAACTCTACTAACTCAGTTAGAGGTTAGAGTTAGATTCTAACCCTGAACTAACTCTAAACCAAAGAGGTGTATGGATGGCAGGGTTAGATTAACAATAAATGTTCTTTCTCAATCACTGCGCAACACTGCTCACTCCAATCCAAGACCAACTGACCAGAAGCCAAAAGCACCTATGGAGGCAATGGTCGCGAGCGGCAGTCGGCTGTGCCAAATCATGCAAGGCGCCGGCCTGCGGCCCCGCACCGCGCAGCGTTTCCAGACGGTGCTGGCGACCGCCGGCGTCGTAGCCCTCGCCGACGCCGGCTTCACCTCTCGCATGGACGACATGATGGTCAACTCCATCCGCAAGTTCGCCGCCGTCAAGAAGCGTGTAGCGAAAGCTCCTACTAGTCCTGCCAGCCACCACACTCATGCGCGAGGGAGGGACGCAGCTTCATTGACTTACTGCTCCTGCCTTTGCGTTTATGACAGGTGGACCCAACAGGTGGTTGGCCCACCTGTCATGCAGCCAAAGGCAGGTGCAGTTAAGGCATCGGAGCTCAGTCTGCGAGGGAGAGGGCGTTGTAGTAATCAAACTTCTCGGTCTTGTACGAGTTGATGCGACACATCAAAGCACTGCACTCGATATAAGTCTTTTTACACATTTCAAATGGACTACTACATACGATGTATGTAGACATATTTTGCTTCGTATGTAGTCACTTGTTGCAATCTCTAAAAAGACTTATATTTGGAAACAGAGGGAGTACAACTCATGCATGCGTGCCATGACTTCCCTTTTGATACTTGCATGTGTTGATTTGATGCACTTTGCCAAATTTTGACTATAAATTTAACTAACCAAATTTTCATGCATGTCACAAAAAATTACGGGGCTGTTTGGATTGTGACTATGTTTGTCTTATGTTGCCACATTATTTTTCCCACACTTGCAACACTTGCCTAACTTGAGTTGCTCAAATTGTTAGACACACTTTGGCTTGCCTAAGGGAATCTTGCCACACTTTTTGTGTCTATGACATGTGGGGTTCACTGCTAATAAAAAAATCTTGTCTTAGGTGTGGCTAATAAAAAAGAATTATATTTAGGAACGGAGGGAGTAGAAAATATAAATAATAATGCATGTTGGGGCAACCCACGTTTCCGATAATTTTAGCCGTGGGCTTGTTCACAATTTTTACGAGGGGGTGGTTGTTCATTTAATGGAGGGACTTGTACCAGACTTGAACGATACAAAGTGCGACCTAGCACACCGTAACACCACTTGGAACAAGCGGGTAGCTATCTCAAAAAACAATCAACAACTAAAAAAAGGCGACCTGGCACGTAGTACACAATTTTAAACGATTGTTTTGATGGAGTGAAAAAGGAAAACTACCCCACTACGTATATATAGGCCGGAGCCTCCGCGCTTGCTTGCTAGGGTTGCTCTATTCACACACTCTCATCCTCTCCAGATCTAAACAAGATAGGGGTGGTAACACTGTCTTTCTCCCTTCAAAAAACACTGTCTTTCTATCCTCACCGCTGGTTACAGATCCGGACGTATCCCCCTCCGCCGGTGAAGGGGAGGAGGGGCAGCGTTTAGGCCGTCGTCGACAGCGAGGGAGGAGACCCACTGCCGGCCGCACCGTTATCTCTGGCCGAGCGCCGGCGCGAGAGGTCCTCCGATCCCTTCGTCGTTGCCCTAGTGTGGGCGGATCCGGCCTCCCGCCGCCCACCTATCCACATCCCGACGACCTTCAGGTATATCTTCCTTCGAAACCGCCTTAGCTCTACTTCCCCAGCTCGCTACGTCGCTGCATGTGCATCATTTTCTACCTCTCAGCCCCTCTCGATCGGATGGTCCAACGTCACCTATTTTTTTCTTCTATTGTTAGAGGTAAAGCTACTTCATGGAGTCGAATCTTGTACTTGGTTCAAACAAGAAATAAAGTGGGGGTGGGGGAATTTAGTAGTATGTAGTACATCGGACTTGGTACAAACAGGAAGGAAAGGGGGTGAAAGTAGTACAGACTGGTCATCCAACCGGTCTCTTGGTCGAAAAGGGAAATATAGGGGTAACGCTGTACACAGTGGTATGACCAGGACTAGATTTGCTATCCACACATAGGAGTAGGTGGCTAGAGTGAACAAAAATGGGACCAACCCAGATATGTTTCTTGGATGTTTGTTTCTCGGGGCAACAAACTATGAATCACCACTTTATGCCCCTGTTTAGGTACATGGTGCTGGACTGCTGGTGCACCCACTGTCCCATGCCCTTATACCAAATATTTAGCTGTTCTTAATCTAATGCCCCTGGTAAAAATGAAGCCATGCCACTGTTATAAGCCATGACAAGTTTAGCCAAATGTTTTTGCCTGTAATTGTTTGAGACTCTGACTGTTTCCTCTGTAGCTTTTTGTGCAAACAGGGATATCCATTTCACCTGGTTGCTGTTGTGACCTTTTGGTGCACTGCACAAAACTCTTCTTAAAAGAAGTGACTTTTGTGCTGTTTAACTGGAATGTCAGAATGGAACAGTTGGTTCATTTCGGTGGAACTGCACAAAGGGAGATCTGTGTTCCAATCCTCATCATCCATATTGGCACCATAACCTTCCTTTAGGTAAGAATGATATTTAATGCATGTGTTCATCTCTATTTTGCGACTGCCATGAGAAAATAATGCTATTTTTTACTAGTACACTTGTACTCCCTCACTGACAAAACCAATTCTGAAATAGAAGGCCAATCATGTACTTGGTTTCACCAACTGGTGAGGAGAATGAGAAACAGAGCATGAAGAGGAAGAAGAAGAAGAGTAAACAGTGCCAAGGCGATCTTGCTGAAGCCAGAGGCCTCAGTCGAGGCCATTCAAGGGCTCCGGCAATGACTACCTTACACGTGAGACGATCCTCCAGGGAGCCCTTCCACTTCTGCTGTCTCACTTAATTAATTAGGAGTACTTAAGTACCACTAATTTATTGCTGCCTAATTTTCCTGTCGGAGTTAAACAAATCTTTAGTAGCACCCTATGCTGAATCATGTACGTGTGTATGTTTGTCTATGGAGGTGAATCATGTGGTGGAGCAGGGAGGGAATGCTAACTTTACCCATTAAGATAATGAGGGTGCTTCTATTTGTTAGTGTATGTTTCATCAACTAGTCCCACTATTACAGTAATCTCACTCTCTCAATATATGTGCCAACAGGGATGCTCGATTTTGGTGGAACTGCACAAAAAACTTTGGGTGCTTCATTGCCTCGACAACTTCCTTCCTTTCCTATTAGTCGCTAATCTCGGCTTGCATTCTTCCTTTGCTGTTAGTCGCTTGGCTTATCTCGGCTTCTAGTCAAAGGAAATAGTAATTGATATGCTACCTCACACAGGTTGGTACTGGTCTTTATCCTGATTATTGTGCTTGTCATATGTATTGGTAATTTGGTATTGTGCTACTGTTTGCCGATTTCATAAAGGAGTAACTTGGAGCCTGAACTCGCAGGCAAATCATTACATCGGGTGATTTCAGTAGAACTGCACAAAAAGATCAGATGGACAGGTACTTATGCTGCTGCTATGTACTCCAAAGTTCACTCAGACAAGCATCGAAAGTAGTGGCCAAGTTGCTCAACCGCCTCCTTTCTCGTCTGCAATGTAGAATTTTGGCGAGATACAGGACCAAGATGAGCCAGTAAACTAGTTGGATGAAAGTAGTGACCAAGTTGCTCAAACCTCCCTCGGCACGAGGCCACTATTTGAGGATAAACCTATAAGCAAAGTTCAGATTATCTGTGCTGCGTCTTATGTACTCGAAAGTTTACTCGTACAAGCATTAATTTTAGCAAGAAGTACCTCCGGCTGAACACCATTTACCAGTCTGCAATGTAGAATTTTTGCGAGCTACAGGACCAAGATGAGCCAGTAAACTAGTTGGATGAAAGTAGTGGCCAAGTTGCTCAAACCTCCCTCGGCACGAGGCCACTATTTGAGGATAAACCTACAAGCAAAGTTCAGATTGTCTGTGCTGCCTCTTATGTACTCGAAAGTTTACTCGTACAAGCATTAATTTTAGCAAGAAGTACCTCCGACTGAACACCATTTACCAATCTGTACAGGTAATTAAAGTTCGTCCATGGATCATATTGGTTGTGATCTCAATCAGTTGGATGCATAAACATACTGAACATGTGTATATCTGAATCTTTTTGTGAATTATCTATGAATATTGTTGTGTGATCTATCAATCATTTGGATCCATAGACATGCTGAACTTGTGTATATATGAATCTTTTGAGTTGTTGATAGTGAATGTTGGCTATGAATATGAACGTGTCCTGTGAACCTGAGTTTGATACGAATGTTTACCTTTTCTGTTGTGCTTGTGTGTGAACTTGTTAGTATGCCTACCGTGGGGTATGTGACGTGTGGGTGTCAACGGCACACCTTCTTCCCAAGAAGAATTGCACCTGCTTTGTTAGGGTAGCAACGGCGCATCAACTCTTTTTAATCTTTTGCTCTGTCTTGCCCCCTCCCCCGCTCAACCCCTGCCGTAATGTTTTCGGCCTCAAAACAAACATAGTACTGCATTGTTTTTGGGGCTTGATGAAAAATCGAGTGCTGGTTTTTGTAGGTTGGCCCGCCCAGCAAATGGGCTGCTGGTCCACCACGGAGTGGGAGGCTAAAAATACAAGTTGTATGGTGCAGAGGCAAGTAAAAAAAGCCATCGAGAGCCATCCACTGAAGAAAAAAAAATCGCTCCTGATGTGCTTCTTTAGTCGTGCCGACGGCCCCCTCTATAATCCAGTTCGCCCGGGGATCTGGTATCATTTTTTTCTAGAGGGCGAACAAGTATCAGCTAGGCCTAGGTTTTGTATTTTAACATGCGTAGCCCACGACATACGGTGACAGTGGTTTCAACTTATTTTTTGAGATCCATACCGGCCTATGGGCTTTTTCTTAAAGATCGGCAGCCCAATGTATTTTTTTAACCACATTATATATATTTATATTATTACTATTATCGTATATTTTATAGAGACTTATATATACATTATAAAAACACCCCACGTGTTATTAACTTATAAAAGTAAATGTTTAACAGAAGTTGGCAAGGAAAATCCTGGTTGTTTTTGAATCACAGGCAAGGAAAATCCTGGTGATTGCGTACAAAAGCTTGCCAAGATTTTAAGGACCAATGTAATAATAACGCGCTCATTTTTATTTTGAGCAATAACTCGCTAATTTGTTAATTATGTATATAAAAAAATGTGCCTCTCCGGTTTATTTTTGATATTAATTGCTCCTTCTAACATAACATTATATATATAACGATCCCAACTAATTCGTGTATTTGAAGGAAGTGCAAATGGGCTGGGATTTCTTAGATAATATAAATGGGCCGCATTAACGCGAAATTATTTGTTCACCCAGCCCAGCAAATGGACTGTACATTCTAGAAAACATGGGTTAAATATATGCCACATTTTTGCAGGCTGACATGTGGGCCAACAGGTCGAAGCCTACGCAGGGCATTGTCAACTTGGTCGGCATGCACCTTCAATCTCTCGTCTTCTTCCTCCAGCGTCGCCGGGACCGCCTGGTCCGGCCTCCGGCGGCTAGCGGCTTTGCTTAGCACGCATCACTGCGAAGCGCTACCCCACCGCCGGCCAGGCTATCCCTCCACACCTCCTGTTATTATCCACCGACTGTAGCCCCACGCCGCACCAGAACCAGTTATAACCCTTCTCCTCCACTCAATCTGCGATTCCACTACCGTGTCTTCCCATCTTCGAGTCGTTCCCGTCCGGGGCCTCGCCGTCGTCCACCACCTCGCTGCGCTCGGTGTGGCATGGTCAACAAACGAGAGTCATCAGAAAAGGACTGTACGTGGAGAGCCTGACGGCTGGGACCCATGAGGTCCATGGTCGCACGCAAGGAAAGTTCCTCCTTATTAAGCTGAAAAATGTTTCCTCCACCTGACAGCTGGGACCCACCAGCTGTATCTTCGCACGGAAGGAAGTGCCTCCTTGTTATGCGAAAAAAATTATTCCTCCCGTTGACAGCTGGGACCCGTCAGATTTGGTGGCTGACTTGTGGGCCTACTAAGCGGACGTGTACGCAGGGCTTTGTCAACTTAATCAACAAATGATTCTAGTAGCTGGACCGTTGGATGTTAATCCAACAGCCGTGCTCCTTCTTCAACCTCTATTCTTGCTTCTGTCTCCCGTGGGCGGCACCGCGGCTGTGTTGCCGCGCACCCGAACCAGTCAAGTTTCCCACTCCTCTCCATCTGTGACTCCACTGCCCCGTCTTCTCCATCTCCGGGTCGTTCCAGTCTGGGGCCCCGCCATCATCCACCGGCCTTTGGTGCGCTCGGCACGGTGTGGTCAACATGGTCAACAACCGAGAGTCATCGGAAGATGACTGTACGTGAGAGGCTGACAGTGGGGACGCACCACGCCCCTGGACGCATACATGCAACGGAATGCGGTGTGGTCAACATGGTCAAGGAACGACTTCCATCGAAAGTGTACTGTACATGGAGAGGCTGACAACTGGGTCCACAGCCGCAGCAAGGAAGTGCCTCCTTATTATGCGGAAAATAATGATTCCTCCACCTAACAGCAGGGACCCACCGAACGAGCCACCGTATTTTGTGAAAAAAACGTTTTCCCCCTGACTGCTAGGACCCACCGGACGGGTCACCGTATTTTGCGAAAAAAACATTCCCCCCGCTGTCAGCTCGGACCCACCGGAAGTGCCTCCTTATTACGCACAAAAAAATGAATACTCCCCTTGCTAGTTGGGACCCACCTTGGTGGGTGGCTGACTTGTGGGCCTACTAAGTTGACGGGATGGAGGGCTTTGTCAACTTAGTCAATATGAATGATTCTAGCTCCAGTGACCGTACGATGTCCATCCAACAGCCGTAGTGCTTCTTCAACCTCTGGTCTTCTTGCTCCAGCCGCCCAAAGCAGCGCCGGTCGTCCACCGCCCTGGTGCTCTCGGCGTGGCGTGGTCAACATGGTCAAGGAACAGCTTCCATCGGACGTGGACTGTATGTGGAGAGGCTGACAGCTGGGTCCACGGCCGCAGCAAGGAAGTGCCTCCTTATTACGCGGAAAATAATGATTCCTCCACCTGACAGCAGGGACCCACCGGACGGGCAACCGTATTTCACGAAAAAAACGTTTCCCCCTGCCTGCTGGGACCTACCAGCGACATCTTCGCACGCAAGGAAGTGCGTCCGGGCAAAAAAAAAATGATTCGCCCCCCTGACTGCTGGGACCCACCAGCTACATCTTCGCACGCAAGGAAGTGCCTGACAGTCGGGACCCACCTGGTCGAAGCGTACGTAGCGTTTTCATTCTGGTCGCGAACGTGTACGTACATACTGGTCGATGTAGAGGCGCGCACGTGTCGTAGTAGAGGCGCGCACGTAGCATGTACACGTACGTACATACGGGCGGGGTCTCGAATGCCTACTCGCGCGTACGTACGGCCAGGGCTCGTGTACATGGCTGGGTCGGAACGGAGAAACTGCGTCGTCGTCGTGTTCATGGGGAGGCAACGGAATGCGTCATGTTCATTGGGAGGCAACGAAACGCGTGGGAGCCAACCGGCTTGGACGAAACAACTGATGGAAACGAGGCCTAGCGTACCGCAGATCGGAGGAAACGGCCTTGTGTTCAACCGGTCACGTTCGAAGCGGGATCCTGTTCATCGGGAGGGGTCTGGCGTACCGCATAACGGAGGAAACGGACCTCCTACGGTCGAAACGGGGGTCCTGTTGATCGGGAGGGGTGTGGCGTACCGCAAAACGGAGGAAACGGACTTGTGTTGGAGCGCTACGGTCGAAACGGGGGTCCTGTTCATCGGGAGGGGTGTGGCGTACCGCAAAACGGGACTCCACGGGATACTGTTCATCTCCACCGTCGACCCCCTTCAGCCTCCACGGGCTACTGTTCATCCACCGTCAACCTCCTCCAACCTCCACCTGCGACTGTTCATCCACAGGCTCCTGTTCATCCAGCCTCAACCGCGCGCTACTCCACCGGCTACTGTTCAACCAGCCCTCTCCACGGGCTCCTGTTCAACCATCCCTCCACGGGCTACTGTTCATCCAGCCCTCCATCGTTTATTGTTCATCTAGCCCTCCACGGGGTGGTCCTGTTCATCCAGCCCTCCACGGGGTCCTGTTCATCCATCCCCAACCGGCTCGATCGATCGGGGTCTTGTTCATCCAGAGGCAACACCACGGGGTCCTGTTCATCCACCCCCACCGGGAACTGTTCATCCAAACCCCCCCAGCAACGCTCACTGTTCATCCAGAGGCAGCATCGATCGGCTTCAGTTAGCAGCAGTAGCAAAGGAATCTCTCGATCGGGTTCAGTTAACAGCCATCGATCGATCGCTCGGGTTCTATAACGCGTAGCCTGCAGTGCAATCGCTCGGGTTCAGTTAGAGCCCAACGCCTCGCACCCACGCGCGTTCGTGTACGAGGGAAACGCGCACCGCTCGGCCCCGACCACCGACCGTAACAGGGAACACCCTGATATTTTCCTCGCCCTCGCTTCTACCACGGTTTTTTCCGTCATGGACGGCCCAAAGAATGTCATGCAGCTGCGTCTCCGGCCCTCCTAGGACGAAAAGCCCATTTTCTGTCATGACTTTTTGTCATAGAAGTAGGACCCCACCACATCTATTATGATACCGGGTTTTGTCACAATTATCGTCATAGAAGTGTCATAAGTATGACAGAAAAAAATTTCGTCCGGCCCAAAATGTCACGGATGTGTCTTTTTTTTGTAGTGTATTGCGAGGAGGTTACATCTTAATGCTAAAGATGGAGATTTCTTCGGTGGGATTTATGCCACCTGTTTAGCTAATTATCTCGGGGTACCCATAAGGGGGACTGGCATTGAGTTACCACCTGCTTTCCTTGATTATAATGCTTTGGTACGCTACCAGTTTCTTGTGAGGAATGAATAGTCCCTCTTGTACTGACTAATCTTTGACAGATAGCGTGCTGTCCATATTACCCTTCCTGCTCCTGCCTTCTTTAACTTTCAGGTAAAAGGGAGATATTATATAACTAGAGAGGAGGAGAACGAGTATGAGAGAGAGATGGAGGCCGCTCGCCTCCATGCTGCAGCCCTTCAGGCAGTAGCTGCCGCATCCTAGTACAACCCCGACTATAAGTTTGGATATCCGCTAGGCCAGCCATGGCCATAGACCAACTTAGGCCAAAAGCCTAAGCTTGGGGGAGTATGTATCTCTCACCAACATTACATTCATGTTCACACACTCATTCCAGTTGTCGGTGCTCATACTATTTCATTGTATTATCCATGCTAGTTTATTTTCTTTTTCCCGCTTTCTTCTTGTGTGTTTGAAATACTTTGAGAGAATCCAAAAAAATGGTTGTAGCTTCTTTTTAGTTTCCTTTCCATGTTTATTTAGCAGTAGTATTAAAGAAAATCCAAAAAGATTTATTGTTCTTATTTTGCTTGTTGGGAGCTTTTCCGTGTAAATAGTTTTTCTCGTTCTTGTTTTACTTCCTTCAGAAAACAAAAACTCCAAAAATATTACAGTGTGTTTCTTTGAAATTCTTTTTCCTTTCTTTGGGTCGAGAGGAGAAGACTACGATGAAAATGATGAGTGGCTCTCATATATATTATTTTTGATCTAACAAAGAGCCCATATTACCATGTCTTCTCCTTTGAATAAATGTTTGCAGATTCCAGCTTAGTCCAATGCACGTGCACTATTATTATTATCCACCCTGTTCGGTTGTGCAAGTGAAAGGCAATAATGATGATATTTGATGAAATGATTGAGATGGGGAAAAGCTGGTATGAACTCGACCTATTTTTTTGTAAATATGATTAGTTCATTGTTCTTGATTCAGCCCATTGTGAATGAAACATGTTTGCAATGACAATTAGAGATTATAGTTACTCATGCCATGCTTAATCAGCTAGGAGTTTATAATGGTTTACCTTGCGTGCCAACATGCTTTTAAAATGGTTGTGATGTAGTATGATAGGATGTTGTCCTCATTTGAATGATTCGAGTGGCTTGACTTGGCACATGTTCACACATGTAGTTGAAACAAAATCAACATAGCCTCCACGATATTTATGTTCATGGTGATTTATATCCTACTCATGCTTGTATTCAATGTTGGTTAATCTCAATGCATGTTTATGACCGTTGTCGCTCTCTGGTTGGTCTCTCCTCAATCTTTTGCTAGCATTCACCTGTACTAAGCAGGATTACTACTTGTGCATCCACTTCCTTAAACCCAAAGTTCACTACTGCAGGATGGTCCAAACGCGACACTACGATCAGAGACCCTTCGATGAAACTGTGTGTGATGCCATAATCGCAAACGATGGTGTAAAAGAACCGTCAAAAAAGGTGCAAAATGTTTGGATGACGGAGGCATCAAACACGGTTCAGATTTTAGTTGCGTGTGCGATGCAGGGCATACGATTCAGTTCAATTAACTGTATATGAGGAGGAGAAACAAAAGAAATGGGCAGCCAGATGAAGGTGTGTGCGATATACAGCATACGGTTCCCTAGGACGAACTGTGTGTGATTAGTCAACACAATGAAAGCGGTTCAACTGAACAAGATGTGTGTGATACGCGGCAAACAGATCCGTAATCAGAAATGTGTGCGAAGACCAATAATAACACAAATGATTGCTGCTAATAAGCCGTGTGATTTGCTTTGTTTACAGATGAATAACATATATATATGTATATATATATACTGATCCTGATCACGGCCGCGCAAGGAGATGCTCCCGAACCGGAGCGACAAAAAAAAACCCGCCCAACCCCGCCCACGATCCCCACATCCCCGATCTACCGCCGCCCGGCCATCCTAGCGCGCCGCCGCCCGACCTACCCAGCACACCGCAGGCCCCCGACCTACTAGTCTCGGTTCCCTGTGCGCCGCCCACCTTCTTTGCGTGCCACCGAGATTCTGCCGCCGAACTTCCGCCATGGCTGCGCGCGGGTCTGCGCCCTAACCGCCGTCGCCGGGGATCACCGAACACCATCAAACTGGCGTGCAGTCCTCGGTCGCCTGCCCACGCAGTCCCCCGCTTACTGCTGACGCGGATCCGGTCAAGCCCGTACCCCTTCCCTCCGGTGAGCCTCCTCCCGCCCTATGCCTTTCTCTTCTACTTCTCTACCTCCGGCGAGCTCCCCTGGATCCTCCGCCTCATCACCTTCCCTTGCCCCTGGCTCCTCATGTGCTGCTATCGCACGACGTTGCCGAGCTACGAGAAATCAACGGTTACGTCTCCACACCCCATGCGCCGCTGGTGCCGTCTCCCGTTTGGCGCAAGCAGGACCTCCTCTGGGCAAATCCATCAGCGAGGCTCCCCTGCCACCATTTCGCCTATTCCCGGTGGGAATCTGCTGGTATAGTGTTCGGCCGTTCACCGACGCCACTGCAGGCCATTCACCTAAGTCGCCACGCACCTGTACCCTGCAGCTAGCCGCCGCACGCCTGGAGCGCTAGCACACCGACACTCGCCATGCACCTCAGCTCTGAATCCCCTGCGCGCTGCCGCCGGCTTACCCGAGCATGCCGCTACTGGCCTTCTGTGTGTTGTGTGCACTGACGCCCAAGAACACAAGAGTTAAATGACAAACAAAAACAACACTTGATGGATACTAAGTTAACTGACGGAAAGGAGCGTTGCATGATGCAGATGGAGCTAAATAACTGAACATCTACACTTTGTTGCATGTGCAAAATGTGTGATCACTTGCTTCGTACTTGTGTTATTTTGATTTTTGAATAACTGATGTTTACTCCTTTGTATGCGGAAAGAACATGATTTCATGACATCTGTTTTTGTGTTTATCCTCTGATGAAAAATGGCCATTGTTGCAGGCCGACTTCGCCTGATGTGTATGTTCAGCTACAAAAAGGAGAGCATTATACGTTGTTTTCTAGTCCGCTCACTTGTTGAAATAAAAAAAGCGGCTGGATCTTGCTGCACACAAGGAAGAAGGAACACATGGCTGGGATTAAAGGATAGGCAAAGAGTTGAGCTAGCGCCCTGGTCACTGGCTTTTATTTCTTTTCATGTATTCGACCCTAGCTACTACATGTACGCTGGACTTTTCTATTCTATAAAAGAGAAAGCAAATCGATCATAGTGAGAAGAGAGAGAGAGAGAGAATAAAAAAAATATGTAATAGGAAATAACTCCATGTATATTTTTAAAAGTACTCCTAGATGTTTGTCTTTAAGAAAACTGGAGCCAAAATATAAATAGTCCACTTGATAATTTTAAACTTTGGAATGGGTAAATGCTACGTACTTCTCTGTTATGTAATTAGGTAATTCTTTTTTTTTCATGGGTGCCATTTTTTTAAACATATATTGTACATAAAGTTGGATGTTTATTAAACAAATTGATTTTATTTGTTCGCAATAATAATTCAAGAAACTCACATTAAAATAACAGAGCAAGTCACGTTTCTAAAAGACCAAGCTGTTCAAATTAAAATATCAAAGTTGTTTGATATTCATAAAGGAAACAAATTTTTTGTCGAATTAAAAAACAAAAAAGTGGAGCAGTTTGATATTTATTACAAAAACTTGAATTTTTCCCGTTACTAAAGAAGAAACCAAGAAGTTCAGTTTGAAATAACAAAGAAGTTGTACGATGTTTATTACAAAACTAGTATTTTTTCGTTACAAATGAATAAACCAAGAAGTCCAATTTGAAAAAACCAAGAAGTTCAATTTAACAAAATAGAATATTCAATGTATATGAAGAACTCAAATTTTCCTCGTTACTAAATAATTAACGAAGAAGTTCAATTTCAAAAAATGGTGTAGTTCGATATTTATTACAAAAACTCAAATTGTCCCTGTTACTAACGAATAAGCCAAGAAGTTCTGTTTGAAATAACGAAGAAGTTCGACATTTACTTAAAAAACTCCAATTTTTCCCATTTCTAGAAATACACAAAGAGGTTCAAAAAAAATTAAAAAATGGAGCGGCTTGATGTCTATAAAAATTAAATTATTTCGTGTAGGGTAGCGTAGTTTTTGGCATTTTAAGAAAAAATTAGAGCAATTCGATTTTAAAAATAAAATCAAGAATTTCGAATTAAAAAAATGGAGTAGTTCAAATACATAAGCTAGATAAGTGCAGAGGAAACAAGAGTTTCATAAAAACAAATAAAAGAGACCATGTTTGAATTTTCTGAAGAAAATTGGATAAATGCGGTGTGAACGAAGCAAAATAAAAACTTAAAAGTTCAAATTAAAAGAAACAAAGCAATTCAATGTTTGTAAAAAAGGATTCATCTCTCTTTATAAAGAAAGCATTTTCCATGTTTCCAAAAGAAATCAGAGGTTCAAATTTTGCAAACATAGAGGTTCAATGTTTATTACAGAACCAAGAAAGTCAAACTAAAAATACAAAGAAGTTCAACTTTTTAATAATAATGGGGTTATATAAAACCTAGAGGTTCAAATTTAAATAACCGAGAAGTTCAATTTTTAGTACAAAACCAAGATGATCAAGTTAAAAAAAGAAAATCTAAAATAAGAAGTTGAAATTAAAAAGATGAAGAAGTTCAATGCTTGTTAAAAACCGAAAGAAGGTCATTAAAAAAGCATCTCAAACAATTTTATAAAAAAGATTTTCTCTGTTAAAATAAACCTAGAAGTTCAAACTTAAAAACGGAGCGGCTCGATGTCTATTAGAAATTAGGATTTTTTCCGTTACTAAAGATAATAAAACCAGGAAGGTCATATTAAAAAGATGGAGAAGTTCGATGATTATAGAAAACTCAGGTTTTCCTCGTTATTAAAGAATGGAAACAAGAAGTTCAAAAATAAAATAACAAGAAGTTCAACTTTTAAAAATAGGGCGCTTCAAAATTTCATAAAAAAGATTAAGAAAAAATCCAGGAAGTCCATATTGAAAAGATGGAGAAGTTCGATGATTATAGAAAAATCAGATTTTCCTCGTTATTAAAGAACGGAAAGAAGAAATTGAAAAATAAAATAATAAGAAGTTCAACTTTTAAAAATAGAGCGCTTCAAAATTCATAAAAAATTAAGAAATTCAGATTAATATTCATAAAAAACTCAGATATTTACACGTAACCCAGAGAAGTTCAGATTGATAACTGCTAGAAGTTCACATACTACACGGTGTGCATTTTGTATTAAAAAGGAATAAAAAGGCAAAGACTAAAACTTTTGTTTTAATAAGTTCAAGTCCTTGGTCGGAGAAAGTTTAAAAAATTATTGTGAGAGAAGTATGTACAAAAGGAATATCATTTGTGCAACACTGACGAATAGATGAGCAAATTACAAGCTAAAATACGTCACAGAAGTTCAACGTGAAAACAACAGGAAGTTCAACTACTGCACTCAATGAATTTCAGATGAAAAACTTTTAAAACCGTGTCGAGTATGAAAAAATGATCAACACGGGAAAGTTGCGTGTTTACAACAGCTTTCCATCGGTATATCACTTGCTCAATTTCGGTGAGTGGACGGAGAGCTACGAGCAAAAAAAGGACGTGAAAAACAGAGTGAAGTTCAAGTCGACATGCCGAGAAGTTCAGGTTCTTCACGTGGTGCATTTTCGAAGAATCTGTTTTGCGATAAAGGCGGAACGAATGATGCTGCCATTTTCGAAATTACTTGAATACGGCTAGGAATCAAAGAAAACCATCAACATGAAATTACGGCGAAAATATGTTTTTAGACATTTTCAAAATTCACTTAAAATAGTAAAGAATTGGGAGAAACAATATATACCAAAAAGTTTACCATTTCTTCAAGCTTTCCAATGCCATATCATTTGCTGCATTCGGACATCGGTTAAAAAATAGATCGAAAATACTTAGTCGGTGGAACTTGTACCGTTTTCTAAATTACTCTTAAACCGTGCAAAATTAGAAAAAACTTTCTACATGAAAAATTAGCGCATTTTCATTAGTTTCCCAACGCCATATTATTTGCCTCAATTGGATTAGCCGTTTAGAAATGACATCAAAAATACGAACTCGGCTCTTCGGTTTGCAAAATTTTACGATTTTCCAAATTACTCTTTAACCGTAGGGAATTAGAGAAAAATTTCAACATCTGGAAGGAGCGGTTTTGCAGCAGCTTTGCAATGCCATTTTATTTGCCTCATTCTGATAAATAGTTTAGAAAAGCGATCGAAAATATGATTCACGTTTTTTGTATGAAGAAAAAACGATTTTCAAAACTGCTCTTAAACCGCTTACATTTTGCCAAAAATTTAACTTGGGTCATGATATTTGTGTCCATAGCTTTCCAAGGGTATACCGCAAGCCCCATTTGGGCAATGTTGGCGGAAGTTCAACCTAACACTAGGAGAAGTTCAAGTCGAACAACTCAGGCAGTAAAATTGCAAAAAACGCAATTTCATCACGACCTGAGAGCTATATCCGCCAACGAACAAAATTCTTATTTAAAACCGGTATTTAGTTGCTAAAAATGTTTCTAGATTACACTAACATCATATAGAACACGACTAACAAGAATAATTCGCGGGGGAAGCCACGGTTGCGAAGATAGCCCGAAGGTCGGGTTCGTACAGAGGGAAGTTCAGGCGCGTTACTCAGGCAGTTCATGCTGTGATCA